>NW_015115491.1:57319-63026 GCF_001443285.1 Poecilia latipinna
TTTATATATATATATATATATATATATATATAAATAAAAATCAGGCAAAATAAAATTTTCCAAATCAGTTTCTTTCAGTAAACACTGATTAAACTTTGACCAAAACTGCAGCTGTCTGGTGAATCTTTGGTGAAAACATGTTTGATTTTCATTCAGTGGGTAGAAAATCCAGACAGTGAGAGTAGAAATATAAATGATTAAAGTAAAAGTAACAGAGCAGATGTAGGTGCAGCGATCTGTGACGCTCGTGGATGGAGGAAGCCCCGCTCTCCTCCGCCTCCTCTCCGCCGGAGAAAGGAGCGCCGGCCTTGCTGATGAATGAATCGCTGACGTCACGTTGGAGCCCACAAGCACTGACTGTACGCCGGCTGACTAACGCCGTTCAAACAGCCGTTTTCCATGTCTGGCTCCCTGCAGGAGACGAGCAGAGGCCACTGAAATAATCATCTGAGGAGTGAGCGCAGGTGAATCGATGACTCTTACGGCCAGTGATGTGTTACAGGTGTAACACCTCCACTGTTCTCAGCATTGATTTCTTTTCCTAATATCGCACGCTGTAATTTCATCCACAATTACAGGTTTACAGGAACGCGTCTTTTTGTCTCCAGCGATCTGAATCGATGCTCGCCTGATGTCATTATGAGGCAGGAAGGATGTGAAGCGAGTGAAAGGGGCGGAGGTGAAGAATTTCTCCGGTTTCCAGATGAAATGAGCCTGCAGCGCGTTGGAAGAGACAATCGCCTCGCCGCCATGACGCTCTGCGTGTTTCACTGTAACTCTGGCTGCAGATACAGCGTCTTATCGCGGGACGTGAGGAGAGCAGAGTCGGTCCGAACCGAAGCGTTTCTCCTCACCTCTCCGATGGCGTCCTGATTAAATTACCTTCCATCGAAGAACACAAAGAAATCTACAACTAGATTCATCATCAGTTTGGTTTTATGTGTACATGACGGAGTTAACCCTGATAAAACTTTATTTCATTTAGGCATAAATGTACTAAGTTTTATGTGCATGTGAGTCTGTAATTAACTTTATAAAGCTCCTGATTCTAACTTTTTGTTTTATTTATTTGAATTAATCTGATTAATTTTTTTTTTTGCCACTTTGTGTTTATTTATGAAATGTTTTTTATTATTACCTATTTATTTTTTATATTTCTGATTACTTACTTTCTAAATTAGTCATATAATATTGTTTTATTGGTAGTAATGTGCTTTCCAACTTTATTTGTTTAGTGTAATTAATTTATTTATTAGTTTTAATTTACAAATATCATAATATTTTTCTCATGTAATTTATTGAACTTATTTTTGTTTTTTTTAATCTGTTTTATTTTATTCCATTTATTTATTTAGGTGTTGTTTTAGTTTAGTATTTTAATTCTTATTTCCAAGAAGACAGGACCTCAAGAAAACCTTTCACAATAGTAAATTATACCAGAAATTTTCACAATTGTCATTATTGCTGTTTTTAGACAATTTTCAAGTTGACAACAGTAATAAATCAAGTTCACCCTCTTTAATAAATAACACTGGAGCTGGAAAACATGAAATATCCAGAAATAAAACACAACAATCAGAAAGAATAGATGAAATGGAAATAAAAACCACACAAATGAGTAAATGTAAAAACTTAATTGATTTTTGGCAGATTTTTTCCAAAAACTAACTCAAGTAAATCTAAGTATATGTAACTAGTTACTTTCCAACTCTGAGTGTAAAAGTATTTGGTAAAAAGTCTAATCAATAAAAAACTGTCTGGTGGATTTCTGGTTAAAAATGTTTGTTTTTCATTCAGTGGGAAGAAAATCCAGGAATTTTACTCAAGTAAGAGTAAAAATACTTCATAATAAAATTACTCAAGGTAATTTTATTTGTAGCACATTTTCAGCAACAAGACAGTTCAAAGTAAAAAGTAATAAAAACTTGTGTTGTAAAAATAGTACATTATAGTAACTCCAGCAAATGTAACGAGTTGCTAGTTTGAGCTCACGTTCCAATTCTTTGATAAACTATTAATTATCCAAAACTTTTTGCTCTACTTACTTATCCAAACCGGACCATAATGTAATCCCATTTCTCTTTCTCAAACAGTGAAACGGTTATTTTAGCTCTTGCAACAGTGTTACAATAAGAGCTTATTTTTAGAAAACAGCAGAACAGCCTTATTAGTCCTTTCTAAAACTGGATAATTTGCCGTCTCCCGTTTCATTCACAGCTCATCCTTATCGAATAGGATGTACTCGAGCCCCCTCCTTCTGCTCGGTCTCCCACCTCGCCCTCCCACTCAAACCATCCACAGACGCGGCTCCGCTCTCATTTGGATGCAGGAGGCGCAGAGGAGCCTTGATCTATTTAGAACCGCTCTTACCGGAGCGGGGACCTCCTCCTCTTCATCCTTCAGAGGAGGCAGAGAGCGGCAGATTAAAAGTCACTGTGTTCATCACCCCGCTGAAGCACTCCCATTAACGGACATTACTCTGCCTCCACCCCTAAACTGAGGCTCCAAACCACTTGGTATTATGTGGTGGAAGAGATTCAAACAGTTAATGGTTTACAGAGGCGGGCAAGTAATGTAGCTATGCTTCGAAATATTTAATACTCAAGCAAAAGTAAAAAGTAGCCATCAAAGAAATTACTCAAGTAAGAGTAAAAAAACATTTTGTAAAAAAGTCTACTCGATGCATTTTGTGCGTCGAGTAGACTTTTTTTGTGCATCAACAGCCCAAGAACTTAAAAAACAACACCCAGCCATTTTTTGGCAATGACAATATTGTTTGGTGTCTGGAAAATGAGACATTTCAAAAACTTCAGGAATGTAACTTCACTGCCTGTTACCTAGCAACCCCAGCAAAGCTCAGCCCGTCTCCTAGCAACCCAACATGGAGTTCCCTCATATTTGGTCAGCTGATTACACCACTGTATGCGCTGTATAATGGCTGCTGAAAAAGACAAGTGCTCACAAACCAATACTTTGACGATTTTGAATTAACCAAAATATGAAAAAAAAATTACTACAATAGTTGATAAAAACTAAACTAAAACCAAACAAGATTTAACAATGACTAATGAAAACTAGCAAACACAATAAAAACCAATTAAAACTGACTGAGTTAGACAATAAGTCACAATGAAATAAAACTGAGCTATAATGAAAAACCCATAATATTCTTAAAACTGGTATGAACCCTGTCTGGTTAAGGATCAGTAGAGGTGGGTAGAAAACCCGACGATTGTAGGCAAGCAAGAGTAGCACTGCAGCAACACAGTTTACTGGAATAAAAGTAAAACGTAGCTGCCCAAGAAATCACTCAAGAGTAAAAGAGGATTTATTAAAAAGTCTACTCGAATTGATCAATCATTTAATATTTAAAAATAGCATCATCAGACGGACATAAATATAAATTTAAGTGGAAAGGGACCAACGTTATTTAAGTAAATGTAGCTAGTAAACACACAACTGATGGTTTATTAGATTACAATTAGTTCCAATTGATTAATAACGTCCGCTTATATTTTTATACTGTTGTAGTTCGGCCGCCGTCCAGCAGAGGGGCCCGCGGGTCATCCTAAAGCGGAGCCGTTGGTACGAAAATCAAAGATGGCGGCAGTCTCTCAGAACGAAACAGAAACGGTCCAGAGGTTAGTGTAGGATGAAATAACGCACTTTAAGCGGTTCTGTTTAGAAATATAAACACTTGACAAACTCCGTAAGTTAACAGCGCTCACTCAGCCGAGCTACATGACGAAGCAGCGTCAAAACTCATCCAAATTTTACATATTCAGTATGAAGGGAGGATTTTATGTCAGAAAGGCGGAGAAAACCCGCAACATGATGGCGCCAATGAGCGCGGTTTATTTTGAGGACTGTTGTGACTACAGACAGCACTTCTGTCTGTTCATGGGGAATTAAGTATTTAACATATTTTATTCTGTTCATCTTTTATTTTTATACTCAGCAACCTAAGAGGTTCCTGTTTTGCTATGTTTTTTAAGTCTTTAGTTTAATAATTCTGTTTATTCAGTCAGTATTCAATACAGCTGACATAGTGTTAAAATTTAACAATACTTTTGTTAAATTTAACATATTATGACAAATGCAGCCCTTTATGTTATGGAAATACAGTTGATACAAGAGGAAACTCAGGTTTTTAAGAAGATGGTCGTGAATCAATTAATCGTTAGTCGGCCAATAAGATCAACCAGCATTAGATTAACTCATTAATTGATAACTAGGTGGTGGGATGGAAGGCTTTTTAATGTTAACATCTCCCCAAGCTCTCAGCCATGGTGTTGTGGAAGCTGGTTTTGTGAAGAATTGATCCGTGTTTCAGGCTGTTTGGAGCGCTGATGGACTGGTTTCCTGAGGATTAAAACCGCTCTCTAATGGAAATGTCTCCCAGCCATTTACAGAGCGGTGTAAATGGCACAGTTTTGGGGTTGCTCTGAGAGCTTTCCCCAGTGTTTCTGAGCTGAGCGCTTGTTGCTCCCAGCTGTTTTGCACAACAGGGCTTGCTTCAGGATTTCTGGTATCCATTCTGCCTCCGTTTTTCTTTCTTTTTTTTTCTTTCCAACATAAATCACTCACAGGCGAGTGTGAGTGATTTCTCTCAGGGGTCAAGGAATGATCTGTCAGCTCTGACTCTATGATTGTGCGCCTGGCCTTTCTGGTATGAAGTCAATCTGTGCTGCGTTCTGTGTTTATTCTCTGGGTTTTATTGTTGCCAGTCTGTAAGAAGAGACTGAGACAAGAATCCTCTTTATTGCTTGTGAGTTTGGAGGTTTTCTTTAGCAGGAGATACAAGAAAATTGCTAAGTGAAGAAAAATAATCTAGAAACAAGTGTTTGGTGAAAAAAAACATCTCTGTGGCCAGGACTGTTATTTTAAATAGGGAATGTGGCTGACCACCCAGGGCACCACAGCCAGGTGGGTGGCATGAACATTTCTTGTTTTATATTAATATCCAGTCAAAGGAAATGCCTTCTCTGTATTAAAAAGTGTAAGAAAATGTCTCCAAACTACTAATGACATTGAAATTGGTATCTGATCCAAAAATAAGTTTTATTAAGCCAATTTTTATTTTGGCGTTTAGTGGTTTTGCTAGCTTTTAAAACACTTAGCGCACTTTCCTCCCTCTAAGTCAGGGGTGTCAAACTCAATTTCACCGAGGGCCACTTCAGCATATTGGCCCCCCTCAACGGGCCACATTGACGGTACAAATCAGGAGTGCATCCCTGCTAAAACACCCCAGACAAAAGGTTGACTTCCCTCATTCAGTTCTGTAGAGGTTTATAATGAGTCAATGGCCCAGGTGTGTTAGAGAAGGAATGCATCTAAAGCTGCAGATGGTAGCTCTGGAAAACTAGACTTGGGCACCCCTAGCATAAATGTATAAAGAATACAATGTTAAAAATAAATTAAACACCTCATATTGTTATGTATTGATTTTATGTATTGAAGTTTTAAATATTACATTTGAGTTTCCATGGATGTAAAGTTACTGCTCAGTTAAAACATTACAATATTTAAATCAGTGTTTAAAGGTAAGAAAACAAGTCACATGGGCAGACATTATAGACTTTATGCAAAGATGGCCTTGAGTTTGACACATGTGCATTACGCCATAGAACTGCCAATTGGTAATTGAAGTAAAGTAGCTTCAATTTTAAAGAAGCCTACAGTGAAGTCGATTGGCAAATGAACCATC
>NW_015115491.1:67997-69145 GCF_001443285.1 Poecilia latipinna
TAATTAGACTGTAACATGTGCAGTCCGCTGCTCAACCACTGCGGACTGCGAAGAATTAAGGCGCTTTCGCACTGCACGGAACGGAACGGTTGTGTTCGCATTACAACTTGCGACCGGGTTTATAGATCAACTGGTGGCTAAATCAACTGGTGGTGGCAGCTGGAAAAGACTGATGTTTCTGTGGGCGTGGCTTTTTAGGACCCCTTTACCGAACCAGGAAGTAAACAATGCAATAAGCTTAAAGAACTACAAATCTTTGCAAAAATACTATCCAATTCCATAAAACAACCACTAAGATCTCGGGAATAACTAATTCGAAAGACTTTATTGGTCTAATATGGTATGTTGCCTTTTTTGTAAAAGTTCATCTGCAAAACCATCAAAACGTGTAAATTACGCAGAACTTGTCCTGACTTAGGTGTTGCTTCAGAGGTTGAAACTCGTCAAAGGAAGATCGAAATAGATCTCGATGTGGCATGAGCAGATCTCAAAGCAAAGATTATTCCCTGAAAGCCGACATAAATGTTGAAGAGCCTTGGGATTAAAAATGAAATGTTTAAAAAGATCGACTGGCTGTGTAATTTTTCCACATATTCCTCATATTGTGATATTTCAAATAGGTATCCACAGAAACTATAGCGAAATCTTTTTAACTGTTTCTGTAATGTTACATTTTATTTCGGACACCCCGCGCTTTAAGAACCAGGCCTGGATTAATTGGTGACACTTTCAGAATCTCAGTTCGAGTGAAGATTTTAACCTGTTTCTGATGTAAAAGTATATAAGACAATTGTTTTTTCAGCAATGTCTCATATGGTTGAGAATTACGGTCACTTGATGAAAAGAATAAAGACGAGAAAAAATATCAACAATAAGGAAGAAATGACACTGCCACATAGATCTGCCATGTCTTCTGTAAATGAGCTAGGAAATAAAGTGTAACATTACAGAAACAGTAGGGCGGGGTCCTAAAAAGCCACGCCCACAGAAACATCAGTCTTTTCCAGCTGTCACCACCAGTTGATTTAGCCACCAGTTGATCTATAACACCGGTCGCAAGTTCTAATGCGAACACAACCGTTCCGTTCCGTTCTGTACCGCTCTGTACCGTTCCGTTCCGCTCTGTACCGTTCTGTACCGTTCCGTTC
>NW_015115491.1:73438-88411 GCF_001443285.1 Poecilia latipinna
CGCGGGCCTTGAGTTTGACACATGTGCTCTAAGTTTATTTTTCTGAATGAATTCTAAACTTTCAGTTGAATAATCTACTATTGGGAGTTCTTCCAAGTAGCTAGGCGTTTATATTCATTCATTCATTTTGAAATGATTGAAGACTGTTTACGCAGCAGTTCAGTTTCCGCTCATCATGTTCTCTGTCTCTCTTCCCCGCCCAAAATGTTTTTTTTATTTCAAACAAGAAACGTACAGGAACAAAATAAAACACAAACATTAGATACAGACGTAAATATAAGGTCATTTATAATGTCAAGATTTAATTGGGGCTTGAGGATTTTAGTCAGATATAATCTGAATTGAGGCTAACACTTTAGCATTAGCAGAACTAATGTTTATGACTGATGGTAAAATGTAAACGTAATTTTAAAAAGATTGGTTTAACAGCTTTTTATGGGTATTTATGGCTACATATGCATAGCATTTTTAAAAGAATGTTACTTTTATGAAGTAATTTTCTGCTAACTTCATGTAGCTTTTCATATATTGTTGCGCTAACCAAATCTGAATAAAAATGGCTGTCAGTGTTGTGAAGGATGCCAACCCCTGATATAGATGAGTTAACTAGTTAAATAGCTGACGGAGACAAACCCAGAAGACCTGCAGTGAAGGGAGGTTCTCAACATGCACACCGCACCGTTCAGATTTTCTTCAATAAAGAAGACTAACACTATGCATAATTTTTCTATCACATAAAACCCCAACAAAATAATATTAACAATAATTAATTAAAAAGTAGCAAATCAATAAGTTTGTATATATAAAATATTCATCATTCTGCTTGTTAGGATAACAGAGAACTTCTTAACATAAGTTTGTGAATCTTATACAAAGTATTGCTTATAAATGCAGTGCTATAGTTTTGGATTGTGATGTCAGACCATAAACACACCATGGGTCCATATTCTGACATCAGCCTCATAATAAAACAATAAAGAGGCATAAAAAAGATAAATCAACCATGTTTGGATTTGATTTCACATTATGGAAATCGGCACAAGCACACTTTCCCTTTTTAACATCGCTCTACTACTTATTCTTTTAAAGTAATGCAGAATAATTTTTCCAGTCCCTGAAAGCATCCTGGGCTTAGCAATAACAGCAATTATAAATCCTCCCACGCCACCGCTCAAAAGACGGCCATCCAACGTGTTGTTTGTGCTGCTGAAACTCCTAACACATTTTGGTAGCATTTTCAATTCTCTGACTTTGCAGCAGAATCACAATTAAATATATATTAATCACATGTATTTATAGCTCCAATGCACAGAAAGCAACACGAGGAAAACTCTTGACTGTATTTTTTACACATGCATTCACAGACGCATCTAAAAGTGTTTTAAAATGCAGAGGCAGAATTTATTCTTCGTGCTGTTGAAAGCTTTTCTGGGTTTAGGCGATGCAGAACCACCAGAATGAGAACCTGTGATTGCTAATCTAACAGCTGCAGCCTGGCTCCAAGCCCATCCACACACCGGGACACAGCTCGCCGCTCCACTAATTGGGCCGGAGAAGTCGGTGCATTGCAACAAAGCAGCGTAACAGCAGCACTTAAGAGCTAACAGGTGCCGTTTTTAAATTAAACATTGAGATAAGTCTACCTCACTCTGAGCTTTCACGCACAACTGCTCCGGATGAGTGCAGGACAAGGGCATCTTTCTAATTAGAAGGGTAATTATAAGTGTTTATTAGGCGTTAAAGGTCGAGGGCAAGGTCGTCTGCATGTCGTTTTACACACGGAGCTGAAGCAAGGCCAGTAACACGCTAATAAGGATAATATGTATCAATATTTTAAATTTGGATTCAAGTTGGATATTTAAATAAGAGAAAAATCAAAGAATAGAAATTTATCTCAATATCCTGCAAGAAAACAAAAAGATGCCAAGAGAAGATGAGTGCTTTAAAGATGAAGATGTTTTGATTTTCAGACGTAAAGAAACATTTTATTTTTAGCCTCTTTAGCTCAACTAAACAGAATCATGTTTTTAATAAAAAATACTCAAAGAACAAGTCTTTCTATTTTTATTTTGACCTGTTTGTTAAACTCTTGTTCTCTTTGAACTCATTTCAAGCAATACAACTCGTTTGATTGTTCATTTAGATGTGGCTTTTGTGTATATATTGTGTTTTTAATTGATAAAGCTTCGATCAGTGGACCCTCAAGTATACACCGCTCAGTATACAGAATCATATCTGCCATTTTTTCTATGGAAAATAAATGATTGAAAATAAAGGTACACTGTAAATATCTTCACACAACTAATTACCACTAATTATAAAATAAATTACTTGTAAATTCAGTGAGGTTTTGATAAATCTCACAATAGTTTGGTCTTCTGTAGTATTCTGGAGGGACCATTTTCTGTTTGGCAAAAATCTCCATTACCCTCTGTGACTCGAGGTAGTTCAGGGTACTGGTAAATAGTTGCTATTATAGCATTGCTAACTAGCTAGCTACCTTTTTTTTTATTTATGACCAGTTGGCTGGACAACTTTTGTTTCACCACTCACTTCTGCTGCCAACCCATATGAAAAAAAAAAACGTCTAAGCTTGGCGGTTAAGGTTAGCAGTGTAAGACATTTTCACACCTGATGTCCTGATAGACTCAGTTCTACTGGCAACAAAAATTACAACATTTATTATATTTTCAGCTCCTGTGTTTTCACTGTGTCAAACAAACCAAACCCTTTGGAAACCCTGTTCCCCTCCTCGCCTGTGGGGGCGCTGCACTTAGAACCACTGGAGGAAACAACACAAAAATCTCAGATGAAGATACTGAGCACAACTTCCTTCATCACAAAATGTAAACAAAATGGAGTGGCGTCAAATTTCAGCAGTTGTAGGATTTCTCTTAAATCTTTTGTAAAGACAACGAATCATTCCTCCAGCTAGCTCTTTCATTTGTTTTGGTTGTATTTACCCAGAATGCCCTGCACTATAGTCCGCTTCCTGCAAACCCAGATCGATTTAAGCGGACCGGAGTTCGATTGCCTGTTCACACCTCTACAAACGAACCGGACTTTCTAGGCAAATGGAAGCGGACTAAACAGAGCTGGTGTGAATGCCCCTAACCAACATATATTTATAGTTTTCATTCTTAAATTTTATTGAAGGTTGCATTAAAAAGATCTTAAAAACTTTCTGAAACACTGTTCAACAGATACTAGCTAGAAAAGAGCAAAAATCAACTATTTGTACAGGAAAACTTGTGATGTAGGATCAAAGATCTATATTCAGGTAGGTTGATGCAACAGGGCAGAGGTGGAAATACTCCTGTTATGCATCCGACTGTCTGTGTATCTACAGTTCCCCGACTGCATGCCAGAGTTTTATGTAGAAAGGCTTGTCTTTTTCAAAACAAACAAGCAACGTGTGCATGCATGCGTGATAAGCAGCGCTCCCGTGGCCCCCATCCATTCAGGCCTCGCCCCAGCCTTCCCTATGAGTGACACCCCGACTAACACACGCACAGATAAACACTCACACTGACAAACACGATAAGGCTTTGCCCGCAAAAAACACCGACACCGACTGACTGATGGACGTCTCTATGGAGACCCCGTCACAGAGACCGACACGATGTCTCCCGCCGAGCCGGAGGAGGAGGAGGAAGAGGAGATAAAGAGTGGGAACATGCAGCGCAGCAGCAGACTGATAGCAAACCAGACCTGAAACATTCCAGCACGTGCACCGATCCGGTCCGGCGTCACTGCCTTCCTGCCCTCTGATCCGCAGTCTCACCCCATCGCTCACACCTCTCCATCACTCTTTTCCCTCCTCCTCTCCTTCTTCTTCTTCTTCTCCTACACCCAACGTGTGTTTATTTCCATCCCTCACCTCTTCTGCTGGTTTCTCCACCCTTCTTTCTCTGCGGGTTCTTCTCTCCACCCCTCTCTCCATCTCTCTCCCACGCTGTGCGAAATGGAAGCTCTTGCAGAGACCTGGGGTTGCCATAGTAACCTGCCATAGTAACCACTCACCATCTTGCGTCTCTCCGTCACGTCAGCGGGGGTGTGGAGGGGGCTCGGGGCGTCCGCGGCCCCGCTCTGCTGCTCCTAAAGCGGGGAGCCGCAGCTCGCCGGAGCCCGGAAAACTACCCGAATCTCCCCGGTTCGGATCAAAACAGCAGTCACAATACCAGCTGAACATCTCCACAGGTGCACACGTCCACAATTAGCCTTTCTGCTCGATGCTAATCCTCCTTCACTGCTCCTCCGTGTGGGCTTTTCCCGGTAGATTTTCAGCCGGACCAATCAGCGAACAGAGTGAACGATGACGTCTATTTTCTGCGCTGTTTTAGAAAAGTAGTCTGCCTGTAGTTTTAGCAATATCAAGTCAACAAAGCCATTCAGTCCGTGTTGGTCGCACTTCCAAATACCTATTTAGCATCAATAGCGATCTAGTTGGGCTCCACAACGGTGAAGATTGGTTGTTTACAGCGCAGGAAACTTCCGGTAAGCTTCATACGCACTGGCGCATTACAAACGTCATAGTTGCCATGACAACGTTTGCGACTGAATAAAATGTAAAACTTCAACACAGACCAGTCCAGACCCTCTGTACGACGCAAAGCGAAGAACAAAGGGCTAGTTTTTACCAGGCTAGCTCGAAATGTTGTTTTAACATTTTATTTAAAGCTTTCTGCATGACAACTAAAATAATTATTCAATAATTAAAAATAATCTAGTAATAAATTATTTGCTAACTGGAATATACAACATATTCAGAGCATTAACTAACCCAAAACTGTACAAAATATATTATTTTGCATTTAAGATAAAAACATATTTGTCTGTAAATATGTTTTACCCACAACTCTGCAGGTCGTATAGTATTAGCTTCACCCAATTCAAATTCACTAAAAATAATGCTATGTTACTGCATTTTAGGTAATAAAATATTTAACCTCTTATTTAAACAAGCTGATTTTTTAAAATTTATTTATTGGTTTATTTTAAATAATATTTTATAAAATAAGCTCTGGTGGTGTAATTAAAAATCAGTTAAAAATGTGGCAATTTTTTATCAGATGAACCAAATAATTGGTTATTAAAATCATAAATAGTTGCAGCCCTACTTTCAACATTTTAATTAAAACAGTCTGCATAAAAACCAACATGAAAGCTGAACCTGAAAGCCTCATAACAGCTAGAAAAATGTGCAACAGTCAACACTGTGCATACTCAGTGAAACATGCCTTCAAAGTACTGTACCGGACTCCTGTCTTCCTTCAGAACCGCCTTAAATATTCATGTCACATTTTCAACCAGGTGCTGGAACTATTCCTCTGAGGTTTGGCTCCATATTTACATAATAGTATCCCACAGTCGCATGCCGACGGTTCTCCGTTGGATTGCGATCTGCTGACTGCGGAGGCCAGTGGAGTGCAGTACGAACTCATTTTCACGTACAGCTGCTCAATTTAAAACAAGTATTCATTAAATTTGGGGGAAAAATATTTATTGCACTCGGAAAAGTGCTGTGCAAGGACTTAGCCACCTGTAAGGCCTGTGGGACGGTTTAAGGTACGTAGAGAAAAGTAGGAACCATACGTGCTTTACTGATTTGCCAGAGTCTCTTTTTCTAAAAAAAAAAATGCACTAGAGGGATCTGAAAAGTTGCCTAATAAAGTTCCTAAGATGGTGGAAGTACGCATTAGAGATTAATTAAGATTTAAATGTTGCATTATCCTGCTGCTCAGATATTTACATGCACATAAGGGGCAGAAACGAACAAGTTGCTCCACAGGAGCCCACTGTTAACTGCCTATGTGTTTTTAACAGGCCCGGAACGATTAATCACAATAATCGTGATGAATCAAATATTTATATAATTGCCAACTGATTTGGTAATCAATGAATCATTAACTGACTCTAAAAAAGGCTGTGATTGCAGCCTTTTAGTAAAATAACCCAATCAGAGCAATAATTAAGCCAAAGTGTAATTACTAAAATATGTTTTTCATTTAGATTAAAAAAAAGTCTTTGTCTATAAATATGTTCTATCCAAAGCTCAACCTGTTGGATAATTTTAGCTTGACCTGGTTCAAATTCTGCTAAAAAAAATCTCATATTAATCACCTTTTGCTATCCAATTATTAATGGGTTAATAGAAAATAATCAACAGACCAGTCTTGCTTTATATTGACCTTAATTCAAGCAAAAATCATGCACATGTTGATGTTAGAAGAAGCTTTTAGCAGCAGATATACACTTTGCTACAAACGACCAAGTGTACACTGAAGGAGTGCCATTGTAGGTAATAAAATGTTAATGCATTTGTAGTATTGCATAAAATAATAAGTGGTTAAATAAAGAATCTACAGAATGTGCCAAATTTTTTTCATCCATTTAATCGATCAATTGTCAGAATAACTGATGATTAAGCTGCTTCAGTTGGATGCAGAATCACAAAGTCGGCCTTCCATCACCTGAACAACATTTCCAGGTTTAAAGAAATAATGTCCAACAAGATCTACAGAAACAGAACCATGTGTTTATATTTAGTCACATTGATTACTGCAACCAATCAGATCCAGAACGCTGCTGCTGAAGTTCTGACTAAAACCAGGAAGATAGAGAACATCCTCCCTGCTCCAAAGTCCCTACACTGAGAGAAGAGACTGTAAGACTCTGACGTTAGGTTTAAATCACTGAACCACCAAGATATTTGATGTATATTTGCCTGAAGATGGCATTTGTTGGTGTTTTCATAATTAGTTAGGGTGCAATGTTTTTATCGCATGAAGCTTTCTGAACTTGTCTTGTTGCTGAAATGTGCTGCACAGATAAACTTGACTTAAATATTCTCTGCTGCTCGGTTAGAACTGTAGAAAGTTGGTTTCAGGACATCTAGACGCAGAGTTTCTGCTCTGTGCTTGTGTTAGGAAAGCAACTGCACTGCAAAAACACAAAATGTTATTACCAAGGATTTTTTTGTCTAGTTTCTAGTGGAAATATCTTACTACACTTGAAATAAGATAAAACTCATTTAAAATAAACTTTTCAGCAACATATTGGAGCTTGTTTGAAATCAATAATTCCTTAATATTGATGAAAAAGTTCTAGTTCCACTGGCAGATTATTTCACTTATTCAGAGTGAAAATATCTGCCAGTGGAACTAGAACTTTTTAAAATATAACATTGAGATATTATTTGCTTTAAATGAGCTCCTATTTCTTGCTGAAAAGCTGGTTGTAAGTTAATTTTGTCTTATTTCAAGGTTTTTGAACAGAAACTAGGCCTGGTAGGATTTTGCGTTTTTCCTCTTTTGCTTCTGTGCGTCAAATGAAGGAGAACACTGGTTACAAAATCTCACCAAGGATTTTTGTCTAATTTATTGTGCAAATATCTTATTACTCTTGACATAAGATAAATAACTTTTCAGGAAGATATAGGAGCCTCTTTAAGTCAGTATTTCCTTAATATTGATGAACCAATATAATGAATATATTGAATATATATCACAATGTCTTGTTACAAGTAGAACTAGCTCTTTATTATCAATAAAAAGGAGTTATTTACTTTAAACAAGCTCCTACATCTCACTGTAAAGTTACTTGTAAGTTAATCTAGTCTTGTAAGATATTTGCAGTTGAAACTAAACTTCTTGGTAAGACTTTGTGGTTTTGCAGTGTGCACAGGTGTTCCTAATACAGCGGCCACTGGGAAGCAAACGGTGAAGGTGTGCGAGGAATCGACCTCATTGTACAGCCAGATCTGAGATTTATCACAGTGACGGCATGCAGCTTTGCTAACTGCCTCCTCCGTGGCTCCCTCCGGCTCCCCTGGCGCCGCTGCTGGCACGTCTGCGCGGCCTCCTCTGGAGCCAGCATCTCGCTGTGACATCAGCGCCGCCCCCGCCGCTGCCCCCGAAAATACAACAACCTCCGAGCAGATACAAAAAGGACATTTGATTACGTGTCATCTTGTGCGACAGCGCGCCCACGCTTCTCTCCAGGCATCTCATTGTGATCTCTTAGAGTGCCGTGGAAACCAAACCTGGCTCTGTCAGGCTGAATCACACGCAGCACGGAGAGATGAAATTAAATTAAAAAACAACGGCATCAGGAGGGGAGTAAAAAAACCTGCTAAGCATCACACTTTGGTCACTGGGGTTATAATTCCATGTTTATCTCTCATTTGTGCCATCTACATCATCAATATTTGTACTGTCATCATCAGTAGCGGCAGTTATGGCAGGCAGTTTTAACAAAAAATCTCTTTCGTCCGACTATCAGTAATTACATTCCAGATTTCTAAAAATGTATTTTGACTATCCGAAACGATAATTTAAGATATCTGCATTCACATTCTGACTGGTAAGAATAGTAATTTAAGATTTCTTCAATTACATTTTGGCAAATTTATTTCACTGCATCTCAAATGACGTCACCCAATGTGTCATTTTAAGGGTCACACATCCGCAATTTCAATTAAACAGATCACAAATGTAATTATAACTAATCAAAATGTCATATTTTGATGTCTGAATTAAGAATTGCGCAAAAGCTCTCTTGAGCTGCTTATGTATGGCAGGCCTTTTTAACATAAAATCGGTTTCGTCTGACTACGGATTATCAGATGTCTAAAAATGCATTTTGACTGAACACCACTACATTTTGTACATCTTTCCAAAAAGATTTCTGCTTTCACATTCTGACTAGCAAGAATAATAATTCAAGATATCTTCAATTACATTTTGACAGATTAAAATACCGTATCTCAAATTTGTCATTTTAAGGGTCACACATCCGCAATTGCAATTTTAGATATCACAAACATAATTATGACTAATTGAAAGTACATTTTTTGATATCTGAATTCCTTTTTAACATAAAAAATGAAAGTTTAGTTTTGTTTCTGTTCCACTGGGATGTTTGCACTGAAAACTGAAAGAGATTTAGTCAAGAAATCTCAAATTAATCTGTAATAATCCTTCCAACAAACACAATAAAAAATGTTTTGAAAAGCTAAAAGTGCTCCTGTCCACCCATTCCCAAGCTGAAATGGTGCATTTCCCAAAACTTTTTCCTATTTTTTTTTATCTTTATTGTTTTAAGATTTCAATAAGCTACATAAATCTGTAATGTTTTGACTAGACCGTATGTTAATTCAAGACATCTGAAATAGAAAAGCTGTCATTACAGATATCTAAAAATTTAAAAAGGAATTTTAATTAGTCAAAATTATAACTGATTTAGTTTCGTCTAGTTGTTTGATTTCAAGAAATCCACAATTTGATTTGAACTAGCCGAATTTATCCAAAAATACATTTGAGATATCTTGAATTAATTTGTCATTCAAGATATCTTTAATTTGGATATGGACTAGTCAGAACAAAAAAATCTTAAATTTACTTTATAACTAGTCATAATATAATTCTTGGTATCTGAAATATATGTTTCAAATAGTCAAAAACTTATTGTAGATATCTGAAGCCTCCATATAAATTAACGGTAAATCTGTTGTCATTTATACTAGTCATAATGTAAATAGAGATATCTCAAACAGGAATTTTGTCTTGTGAAAATATAGTTACAGATATCCTAATTTACTAATTTAAACCATTCTCAGATGTCTGGAATGGAAGTGAGTCGTATTTTATGTATAAACGGCCTGCCATATAGCAGTATCAGTATGACTCTACTGTTGCGCCTGCAGCTAGCGGAGCCAGTCAGCGAGGCAGACCGAACCGAGGAAAGGCCCCAGCCTGACTCTGCAATGCTGTAGTGAGCTCTTATGCCATCACTGACCCGAAACAAACTCCCTGAAGACTCCGAGCCGTAACGCAGCCGAGCCAGCAGTAGCTGCGGCGCAGGGTGGTCAGGCCGGATTGCCTTCATTATCCAATCACATTTACTGACACACACAGAGAGGAGAAGAGCTCTTCCTCTGACTCGACTCGGCATCCGACAGCCAAGCTCAGCCGCTGCAACTTATTTAAAGAGGATATATAAATCAACACTCATTTTTTGACGTTTTTGTACTTCCATTTGGGATTCTGCTGCTGCTAAAAACAACCGAAGCACTTAAAAAACAGCCAGTCAGATATATTTTGTCAATAAATTAATGTTTTTTAGTGCCTGGAAAACAATCAGTTTGAATGTAACATCACAAATCAGCAGGCACTGCCGTTACCTAGCAACCCCAGTGAAGCCCAGTCCGTTACCTAGCAACCCAAGCAGAATTCCAGCACATATGGTAACAATAATAACAGTAACAGTATAATACATTTCATAAGAGGGCACCTTTCAAAAAACCCAAACCCAAAGTCCCCTTACAAAACCCAACAAAAAAAAAAATTAATAAAGCTGATCAGCTGGTTTACTGCTGTATGCGCTGTACAATGGCTGCTGGAAAAGACAATTGTATCATTGTTGGTACTCCTGTCATAGTGATAACTTTTCCTGGATGCTAAATTGTAAATTATAATATTGTTGTTTGGAAGCAATTTTCAAGTGATCACATAAGTTTGCTCTCTGAAGGACCAATAAACTTTAATTATGCAGAATTAATTATGCAGAATTGGGGGGCGTGGCCAGCGGGAGATTATTCTGATTTAAAGTGACAAGAGGCCCTAACACAGCTCTTTCTGAACTGACCAGGCTAAAATCTCATTATCTCAGAATGATTTATGCAAAAAACATAATGAACATGTTTTGTATAGAGCTATTCAAGGAAGCATAGTAGGTCAGCTTTAAAAAAATCTCACACTAAGTTTGAAATCTCCCCCAGGACGTTTACAAACTCACGAGGAAGGAAGAGCATCCTCAGTTCATTTTTCAGCTTAATTTTTTCCTCTCCACGTTTGGTCATGATGAGAACATATTCCTCAGGGGAAATCTCACCATTTCTAATTATGTCAATTCAATGGATTATAGCATTCATTTTTATGCAATTAACCATTCCCATTCCTCCTACTATATTCAATAATTAATGCCCCGGACAGCCATCATGATCCCCGGAGGGCCAACACCCAGGCCTGGATGGGAGACTCAGGCAAACCAATCATGGGTAATAGTGCCCATCCAGCCATCACAGGGGAACAGCGGTTCTGCAGCAGCCGGGTCACTGCACATGTGCTCTGCTGGCCCCTGGTTACTGATGATCAAATAGTGGCACATCATGCAAAAAAAACATATAAATCAAGGTCCAAGTTTGAGTTCTTGGCAATATGTGCAACATAAACTGAGGTTGTTTTTCCATTATCCACTCATTCACTAAATAGAAAGTTATCTATGTGGTAGTGGGAGTTAATTGCAGGGTCTGTAATTAATCAATTGCAGTTTAATAGAAAACTACACTGACAAAATAAGCAATATTTCAAAAATCACTTTTGCTGCTAAATTACTGGTTAAATATGTATATGAGCTCAGCAACAATTGTTTATTATTTTTAATTCCTTTTAGCATAACTGGAACACAACAATAGTCTTTTCATTGACGCATCAGGTCATTTTTTTGAAGCAAAAATTAATTCCCGGTAGGTCAAGAGAAGCAGCTTTGTCATCCATCCGTGTTGTTTGCAGATGCTGCTTTTGCGTCAGATTTATGAGAGTACCAGAAACATGGAAATAAAAAGGTTCTGGATGGAACTATTAATGTATAAAATAAGAAAACAACAATTAATCATGGAAGAAAAATATTACTCTAATTTAGCACCAGGTGCTTCTTCATATTATCAGGCTTTTCTCAGAGTTCTGTGGCCTAAACTAACCAAGCTTGCTAGCATTAAAATGCTAATGTTAGCACATAGAGCTTTGTGATTCCAACTTCATGATGTTTTTATGTTTATTTTTTACTGCCAGAGTTCAAAATTCATGCTTCCAGGCATAGATGAAACGCAAAGCATTGTTTTTGTGGACTTACTGCAAATGATGCAACATGCAAATTATGGAAGACTTAAGCGATTAATCGAATTGTAATGAATGGATTATTGAAATAATCTTCAACTAATTTAGCAATCAATTAATCATTGACAGGAGTATACAGACTCACCACAAAAACTGATTTGCTGAAAGAACATATTTAAAAATGTAATAAGAAACAAATGTGCAAAACAACACATACATTTTGAATTTAAGGTAAAAAAACAACAAGGCATAAGTTTTTTGCCAAAAAGAGCCAATTTTTTATCTGATTAACTGATTAATCATCAGAATAAAAACCCAAAGGCCAAAGACCATGACATAAATCAAGTCACTATTTACAAACAACCTTTATATTGAGGCAAGTTATCTTTGATTTTAAAATGTGTTTGATGGTTAATCAGACAAATTGAAACATTGATTAATCGATTAATCATCAGAATAATCCATAGAATAATCGGTTACCCAGATGTTACAAATTTAAAAAGCTTTCTTTAGGATGAGACATTTAATAACTAAAAATAGAGTTCATAACTTTTCTGTGTGGAAGTTGAAGCAGCTTGTGAAGATGAATACTGTGCAGCATAAAAAAGAATGATGGGGAAATTTTATCAGTGTAGCAGATTCTTAGCCAAAGGGGCTAAATCATGCGTTTGTTTATGCAACACATTACTGGATTTACTTTGCTTGGCACAGCGAAGCATTCCACCACCACCGTGTGCAGGAAACAGGATGTGGTGAATCGTTTCCAGCAGAATATCAGCCTCATTTGGGGGACAGTCTGCAGTTGTTCCTACAGTTTCCAGTCTCTTTTGGCTGATCAGTGACTCTCCCCTCACCCTCCAACCTGTGCGCATCAGCAAGTTGTGCCTCCATCAATCACTGACACCCTCGCTCTATGAAGAGATCAGCAACCAGCTTGGCCTGATTAGAGCGGTTCAAGTGTCATCTATTATCTTGATCCCTCTCAGGAGTGGAAGAAGTCACTGTATGTGCAGAAGCACAAGCAAGCTCACACAAATTTAGGCTCACGGCTGTTTTCAATATTTTTTAAATAGGCTGAGATGATTAATCAGATTAATCATGATTAATTGATTATTGGGATAATCATCAACTAAGTTAGTAATTAATTAATCGTTAATTGACGTATACAGACTCAAACAAGGCCAGTTGTTGCTCAAAGAACAGACTCAGAGCAGTAATTAAGTCGAACCTGTACAAAAAATATATAATTTTCATTACAAATTAAAAAAAACAACTTCTTTGTCTACAAATATGTTCAACCCAGTGGCAATTTTAGTTTTACCCGGTTCAAATTCTATAAAAAATACAATAACACCTGTTAAGCACCTTTTGTTATTGAATTATTGATGAGTTAACCCAATAAATAGTCAACAAATGATCCATACACTGTCTTGATGTTAAGTCAAGCAGAAAGGGCTGAGCTTTTCACAAAGAATGCAGATCCGATCTTAACAACAAAAGGTCAATGGTTCACTACAGGAATGTTCTGTTGTTGCATTTTAGGCGATAAAATATTAATTTTATTTTAAAAAGGAGTTTAATGATTTGTTTGTTTGAATTTTAAAAACATATTTCTAGTGTTTTACAAAATAAGTGAAAAATCTGCAGAATATATCATTTTCCTATCCGATTAATCGTCAGAATAATTGATTAATCGTCATAACAATCAACCAATTAATCAATAACTTTTAAAAAATCATTAGTTGCAGCCCTACTGTTAAAGCAGCAACAGATGCATCCTGTTGAATCCTTTGTCCTTTTACAGTCAGAGGACACAAAGAGTCGAGCTGCTCTTTCATCAGATTGGAAAAGGCGAGTTTTAATTTGAGAGATTCACCATCTCAGATGACCCCACTAACCCTTTTCACTCCGTTTGTTTGTTTTGGGAGGATTTTCGCCGATCTCCGCTAGAAATAATCCCTAATAGCTCGAAACTCCTGCGGCGTCGGAAGCGCGTTATCTCAAAGTCACACCCTTCCTTTGCAGAACAGGTGTGCAGGTGTAATTTAGCATGTCCCTGTTAACCTGCCTGCTTGTTTTCATCGAGCTCATTGGTCAAGCGATGTGCCACAGAAATGAAAGAGCAGCCTGGCCTGAACCCTCAAATGACTGAAATGGCTCAGCTGGCATTTAATTTGTGAGGATTCAGCGCAACATGTGGTACCATGTGTTTTAAAGGTGACCTATTATGCTTCCTTTAACAAGTTAGGATAGGTCTACAGGTGATAAAAAACACGTTTGCAACATATTTTGCAGAAAATCATTCTTAGATAATCAGATTTCAGTCTGCTCAATTCAGAATGAGCTGCTTTAGGGCCTCTTGTCACTTTAAATCCAAAAAAGCTGCTACTGGCCTTATACAACTGCAGAACTTTGAAAAGTAGAACTGGAGCCTCCTGCACAACCAACAAGAACGCAGCAAGTGGTTTCTGGATGGTAAGTCACACAACAAAACACTTGTCTTTTCCAGCAGCCATTGTAAAGCGCATATAGTGGTTAAACCAGCTGACCAAATGTGCTGGAGCTCCACTGTGGTTGCTAGGAAACGGGTGGGTTTCACTGGGGTGTTGCTAGGTAACGAGAAGTGCCTGCTGATTTGTGCCATTACATTCTGGAGATTCTGGAAAAGGCTCACTTTCCAGATACCAAAATTATGAACTTACTGCCAATAATCTGTGCAGTGATTTTAAAGGCAGCAGAAACCAAAAAGGAAGTACAAAAACAGCTGACAGATTTAATTTTCAGGTTTGTTTGTTTCTCTGTAGCTCGTTATCCAAAGATTACAGACAGAGTTGCTTGAGGAGGTTAAAACCTTCGTATGCCTTCATACTGGTCGCCTTTCCACTGACCCTCCCTTCCTATTTCCTTAGTGTAATGTCCAGCGCATACTACAGGAGTTGTCGGCCCATTTTCAAAACCTGAGACACATTAGCCAACAGAAATCCTAGGTATAACGGTTCGATCCGGTTTGTCATGCCATGTGGTGTCCAGCCACATGGGCACAAAATAATGGCTACAAATCCAGTTAACTAATTTT
>NW_015115491.1:92629-94733 GCF_001443285.1 Poecilia latipinna
TCGAAACAATATTATCGTTTATTGCAATAATTTTTTAGACAATTAATTGCTCGGCAAAATTTGTTATAGTGACAGGCCTACTAAATATTATAAAATATAAATATATAGAACTTGAAAATCAACAAATCCTGGAGACATTTCAGCCTCGCTTTTCAGTGCAAACGTGTCTTGATATGTGGAAAGCGCGTCCCCGCTCCCTGGACTGGAGGACCTTGCCTTTAAATATGATATTATGTGACAAGCTTCCCATGAAACTGTGGCCTTGTAGTGACTGGTGTTGCTGCTGCTGCACGCTTCATAATCGTCAGATGACAAAGACTCCCTTCGTCACAGCAGATAACATGCACAGTTTTACGCTCAACATAAAAAATTACCATCGCCTTAAAGTTTAGGAGCTAGTGAAGCCGTAAAGCGCAGGCCCATAAACGGTATACATCATGGTCATTCTCTTGATGGTGGAGCTTTTTATAGAGTTTAAGTTTACAGCTACCGTAAAGAGCAGTGTGTGAATATGGTTCGCAAAAGTTAAGCTCAAAATCGTTTATTATTGGCATTTTATCAAAAATGTGTTTCAGTCTGAGTGCATAAGACTGAACTTTGTGTGTTTTTGTATTCACCTCCTCTCACTCTTTCAGAGAGCACCTCATCATTAAATGCTGTCTACAGGTGTGTACTCTCATTAAGGCTGAAACGACTAATTGTGATTAATCAATAGTGGAATAATCATTAACTAATTTACGATTAATCTTTGGGATAGACAGACTCAGAACAAAAGCCAGATTGTTGAAAGTACAACATACTCAGAGTGTTAAGTCAAAACTGCCAGAAAATTTGGATATTTAGCATTTATGGTTTTAAAAAAAGAAACAAAAAAATCCTTTGCCTGTAAATATCTTCTACCAAAACTAAACAGGTGAAATTTTAGCTTCACCCAGTCAAAAAAACACCTTTTCCCATCCAATTATTAATCGATTAATCTAAAACTAATCACCAAATCAGACCTCCAAGCAGAAATAAATGGATCCTTTGCTACAAATTATCAAGCATTCACTAATTCTAGGAAATATGTTTACTTTCTTATTTAAAAAGGGTTTTTTTGTTCATTTGTATCTCTTAAAGCAAATACACAAAAAGATATTTTTTATTGTATAAAAAGCCTTAAATAAGGAAATCTGTAGAATGTGGCCATCTTTATCCGATTAATAGTTTAATTAATCGTTAACTAAAATAATCATTTGTTGCAGCCCTAAATCTGAGCTAAGGATAAATTCAACCGTTCTGTCCAAACCTGACGGGTTCGTTAGAAAACGTTCCAGAACAAACGGCTTCATGCGACCTAAAAACCCAGCAGACACGTCAGAAAGAGAAGTTTAACGCAGGATTAAATATCTCAAGCTTTGAACATTTCAAAGAAATCCAATCAATCCATCATCTGAACATGGAAAAAGGCCCAACTTTAAAAGACCAAGTTAGAAAATTCCTTCCAGATGTTTCTAAATTAGCAGCACAAACTCTTTATTATTATTGTGAAGAAAATCAATCACACAAAAATCATGAAATCGTGGAGTGACTGATCAATGTGAAAACAATATTCAATAATATTTCATTTTAGGAAGAATTCATCGAATTGAAGAAATAGAAATTAGGAAACACTGCCACCTGGAGGTGGGCGTTAGCATCAATTACACCTGATGTTCTTAACCATTTTTGAGGAAAATTTGCAATAAGCTTGTAAAAAATTCAGGGATCTGTTCATCTTGAATATTTTTCAGCAAGAATCACGAAAAACTGCATGTACTTATATGAAAATATCTTCAAGATAATTTAATTTTAAGAAGTAAGAAACACTGCCACCTGCAGGTGGGAGTTAGCATTACTAAAAACATGTTTTTGACCATTTTGGCAGAACATTTGTGGTAAACTTGCTAAATGAACAGGATCTGTTCATTTAGCGCAAATGTCTACAATCATGGAATTACGAAACCCTTGAGGGACTTATCTATGTGAAAAGATGTTTATTATAATATTTAACTTTAAAAATAATTCAGCAAATTGAAGGTACATGAAGAAGGAAACACTACCACCTGCAGGTGGGAGTTAGCAT
>NW_015115491.1:97794-104171 GCF_001443285.1 Poecilia latipinna
TCTGTTCATTTAGCGCAAATGTCTACAATCATGGAATTACGAAACCCTTGAGGGACTTATCTATGTGAAAAGATGTTTATTATAATATTTAACTTTAAAAATAATTCAGCAAATTGAAGGTACATGAAGAAGGAAACACTACCACCTGCAGGTGGGAGTTAGCATCAGCTAAACTCAAATTTGCAATAAACTTGCACAAAAATAGAGGAATTTGTTCATTTAGCGTAAATTTCTTCAACCCTGGTATCGTGAAAAACTAAAGAGACAGATTAATGTAACATGGCAGCATACAGAAAAAAGCTGCTTTGCTTTTTAAGCACACAACTGTTATCCTGAAGGCTCTAGAGGGCCACATAAGAAGTTACGGTGGGCCAAAATTGGCCCCCGGGCCTTGAGTTTGACACAGAGCTTCTTATTCGAAGCTTAACGCACCCTGCGTGTAAAAACCCGCAAGCTGCCAGCGCGTTTCTCGCCACCGCCAAATCAGGGGTCATTGGCCACGATCCGCTCGAGTGAAGGCAGAAGCAACAGCCTGACCCGATCGGGTTAAATAAGTAGATTTCAGTGGGAACCGCTTGCGCAACAGTGGATGCTGCCCATCTTATGATCCAAGGTTAACGCCAACTGCTTCAAAAACAACCAAACAGCGAAGAAAAGTTTGGATTACGGAGAGGAAATATGACTATATCCCGACATGTGGATGTGAGAGTCCGCACAGCGCGGGACTCACCGCATGGATATCAGATTACCGCTGCGCTCCGAGCATCAAATGCCACTTAACTGTCGGGACACAGGCGCGCACACGCAAAAATAAAAAAATAAAAAATAACAAAAAAGCCATAATCATCATCATTATCACAGAAACGAGCGTGAGGGAAAGTCAGACAGACTTACCATTTTTGAAAAATCTTGTAATGCCTTCATAGAGTCCTAAAAACGCAACGTCGCTCCAAGCTTTCCTCAAATAACCGCGTATTCCACTGCAGAGCTGCCGCCGACGCTGACTCTCTCTCTCTCTCTCTCTCTCTCTCTCTCTCTCTCTCTCTCTCAGATTGATTCAGCGTTTCCAAGTGCTGCGCTGCCGCCGCTGGTATGATGGAAATTGTCTCAGAAATCTTCAGGTGGATGCAACCGCGACTCTTCCTGCAGCTGCTGCTGCAGTCTCATCATTATTTTAAATAGAAAACAGTCAAAACAAGTGCAGACAGCATGCATTTCATGCAATATAGTCGGATAGTTGCCACAAATCCAGGGCAACCTCTCCTGTAAGGAGCATTTGCTGCTTGGCAACACAGCTCCACCTGTGCAGGGCGCTGCTGCCACTGCAGACACAACCACATTTATCCTCCCTGCAGGTGCATGTCAATAAATCACAGAATATTATCAAAAAGTTCCTTTAATTACATATAAAGTTATATATTCCAAGCATTTGTTTCTGTTCATGTTGATCTTTTAAAGCAAATTAAAAAAATAAAAATTATGTTTGTGAAAATGTTCTGGTATGGTCATGCGAGAATGTGTCAATCATGGAAGATATTTGACTTATAAAAAAACTAAGAATAACCCCAGAAATGTTCTGGCAAAATCTTACAAATTTCTGAGCTTTGAATGTTGAAAATGTGCAAGAAAAAAACTCCGACATGTTGAGATTAATTTCAAGAATTTTCTAGAAAAGCAAGTAAATTTCTGAGTTGAATCTCAACATCTGTCAGGATTTTTTCTAGCAAATTTTAAACTTTTCAGACTAAGAAACGTTCAAGTTTTTTTCTATTAAATTTATAATGTTGATCTAATAATTACTGAATTTTTGGTAAAATCTTGATTTTAATGTATTTTATGTACCATTACTCTTCTTTTTATAATTGATTGTTCTTAATTTGGACTATAAGTCTGTAATAAAATCTACCTATTATGTCTTGTTGGAGCTAAACATTTAGTGGAAGGAAAAACTCTTCCAAAAGGAGACTATTTCTCTCAGTTTGTTGTTTCCTTATAAAGATTAAGTAAACAAAAAATGAGGATGGGGAGCAAAGTTCACTCAAAGGTTTGGTGGAGGCAAATTCAGTTAATCAGTTGCTTTGTTGTTAAACTAAAAGTCGTCCCTTCAAAATAAAAACTTAAAACCAGAAGTTAACCATGACTAAAACTAAAAGAAGGCAAAAAATAGGGATAAAGTATGGCTGGACACTAAATCAATACCAATATATATGACGATAGACACGTGATCAATATCAATAGATAGACTATTATAATAAGCAAAGTTGGTGACATCAACTAACGCTCTCAGATTTTGGTTACCGAGCAACAACCTGCTGAGTGACTTGTGCAGCAGCAGTTTAAAGTTTCCCCACAGTGCTTCATAACTGCTAAAAAATAAAAATAACACCATGAAGTCAAAACTGGGTAAAAAAGGAAAGGTCACGCCACCAGTTTGGCAATATTTCAGACATTTAAACAAAAAACAAATCAATAATTATCGATATCGACTGATATGAAATGCCAATATTAATTTATGGATATTTATAGATAATATCAGAGGCGTCTTACCTGGGCTGAGCAGGAAAGGGACTCGGTTCTTCTTTAGTCCAAGAGCCTGGAAGAAGAGCGAGAGACACAGCCAATGATGTTTGGATCCATGTGATCTGCTGGTGTTGGTTCTTTATTGGCTGGTGAACTGGTCTGGATGTGATCCACGTAACGTGAATCTATGGAGTGTAGTCAGCAGGAAGACAGGAGACCCCAGAACCAACAACCAGCTGAAGGCCGCCATTAAAGAAACCAGGAATCACATTGATGCAGTTATTAAAGCACAATTAGCCCCAAGAAAGTAGAGTGGAATCAACTAACTCACTCACATTGTGGTTACCTAGCAACTCACTCATTCTTTGGTTACCTAGCAACAAGCTGTTGAGTAACTGGCGCAGCAGCAGTTTAAAGTTTTCCCACAGTGCCTCATAATGGCTTAAAAATAAAAAAACTGTGTGGATTTTAATATGAATATGATACAGAATATGATTTGTTTAGCATGAAAAAAAAATCATGTTCATGGTCTTTGTTTGCCAAATGAGATTAAAACATGTTCTAGTAATAAAGTGTTAGTTAAATGTAGTTATTAAATAACCAGATTTGTTCTCATTATTCATGAAAACAATGAAATTGTTCTTGAATAATCTGTTAGGTTTAGTGAAATATGAATAATAAATTGGTTGCCTTTATCAATTTATGATTTGTTAAAATGATACTTGATTAACTTATCTGCTAATGGAACTAGTGTTTTTTTATCTATGTTAATAAATTATTGACCCAGGCATTAAGTGTAACAATTCTTTGCAATAACCTCCTTTATTGAACATTAAACAGTGATAAAGTTTCCTAGAAAATTTTAGGGATTTCTTCATTAAAATTAACAAAAACATTAAAAAAAAGCATTTCTATCTGCAAAAAATCTATATATGAGTTTCAATTGTGAATAAAATCAAACTTTGAGATGCGCTGTGTACCCGGACTCTGTGCTTTTCCTCTCCTGAAGGAGATGTGCGGCTGATCCAGAGTGAAAGCAGTTTATCAAAGACTCCCCAGGGACGGATAACAGAGGAAAACGTAAAGGTCGACTTAAAGGGAAAAGGTCAGCTTGGGACTGAGCCGTCAGTCACTTCAGCAGAGAATTAAAAGGGAGGCGGCTGATTGTTTGAAACTGATCACTGCAGACCATAAACACCTCACAACAGCTATTAATTAGCAAGTTGGTCAGTTTTACCTGCTTTAACTCATCGACTCTGAGCACAAAATGTTCACTTTTTGACTAACATTCAGTTCTTCTGTTGACGTTTCACATCATCAAACACACTTTGATATCTAACAAAGATAAACGAGGAAATGCAGCAAGTGTTTTCAGATGGTTTTGCATTAAGAGAAAAAGGAAACCCGGCTGTATGTGTCTCTGATTATTGGCAGCAACAACAAACATAAATTATTTGTAATAACTGGGAAGGTTCTCCATGTTTTCTCCACATGTGAATAACGATTCACACTGTAGAAATTTATTGGGCTCCCTTTCCAGACTGACAGGTGTTAGATTTGTTGTTGAATTTCTTTAAATTAGAGCGTAGCTATGCTTTTTTTTTTTAACGGTTTTTTTTTTTTGACATCTTTTGGCATACTTCTTGTCTTGAGGCATTGGCGCTAATAAGAAGCTTGCTTTCTTAAAGAGGTTAGGCAAAATAAAACAAAACAAAAATCATTCCTAGTTAATTAAATTTTAGCCTGATCAGTTTAGTTGTTTTAGGGGCTCTTGTCACTTTAAATTCAAATAAGCTGCTGCTGGCCACACCCCCGAACTCAATGTTTACACTCACTCTTAAAAATGGATGCAAACAGATGCGCAATTATACAACCCCAATTATACATCTCTGAAAAGCAGAAGTGGAGCCTCCTGCACAACCAACAAGAAATCAGAAAGTGGTTTCTGGTTGGTAAGTCAACAATAAAACACTTGTCTTTTCCAGCCGCCATTGTACAGCATATACAGCAGTGAAACAAGCTGGAGAACCAGCACGTTGTTAGGCAACAGGTGCTTGGGTTGCTAGGTAACATTGCAGCGTCTGAATGTGATTAATCAGGTAGTTTTTGAAAGGCTCATTTTCCAGACACCAAAAACCGGCTGGGTGTTTTTTTTTTTTGTTTGTTTGTTTTTTAATCGCTTGGGCTGCTTTTAGAAGCAACTGAGACTCAATGGATGAACAAAAAAATAGGTCCTATTTAGAATACTTACAAAAATAAAAGATTATTCCCTTACTAGATGAAACAGTTTCTTAAAACCTCTCTGTGTGCTTATGAATCAGTTTAATGATGTAAAACACTTGTGTGACCGTGCCAGGTGACAGATCATGTTGACTTCCGCGGTCAGTGGTCGTAATGTAATGCCTGATTGGTGCACGTAGCGAGTCTGGATGCAACAGGGTGGCCGACCCGTTTCTGCTCCAGCAGACATGGAGAGGATCAGCATCCGCAGCCTGTCCCGCTGCTGCTTCATCCCAGCAGCAGCGACTCTTGCTCTGAGCTCTTGCATTGCGTCGCTCCTTCCTCCTCCTCCTCCTCCCTCCCCGCCTCCCTCGCTCTATTAAATTTCCAGTCACACAACAGTGCAGTGGATATCCCTCCCTTTCGCTAACTCTCACACACTCTCGCCCCTTCCCCTCCCAGTCCTACATACCTCAGTAGTTTGTGGAGGTGTTCTCGTCCTCCTGTATCTCTCCGTATCTTGTTATTGATTGCTCTCTCCCTTCGTTTGGCTTTGAACCTCTCAATTCCCCCCTTCCTCCTCGGCTTGTTATTTAAAAAGAGCTTCCTCACATTTTCTCCTCTTCCTCCCCATCCCGCCCCTGTTTGTCTGTCTGTGCTGCAGTGTCTACTCGGGCTGTGTGGTGTGGAGCGTAACCTCCCTTTTTACTCCCTGGCCGTGGCGTGTTTGTGCAGCGCCAGCTCCGTCAGCCTTAACTGACTGATTGACTGGACACCGCAGACCGATAATGAATAAAGATGGGAGGATTAATGCGCCTCATATGAAGACAAAAAGCAGACCTTTGACAGCTGCTGGCTCCTCATGTGTTCGGTTTGCTGGTTCAGTCGACCTCTCTAGACCTCCACACCAGTTGCTGTACTGGGGCGCAATCAGTGGCGCAATCAGTACCATTGACCCTTTGCAACTACGTCACTAAATAATTGGAGACGCCATGATGGACGTCGGAAGTGAGGGTCGGGAGTGTTGATCAGAGCGACCAAAATTGTTTCCCAAAGTTGTTTTTGCCACTTTATTCATGGCTTCTTCTTGTTCGAGTCCAGCTAATTTGTCTGTAAACGTCACATACCTGGCTGGATCTCACAGAGGTCGGCAGTTTGAAACAGCTAGCTTAGAAACAGACCCATAACTCCTCCCTCCCTCCCGATGTGTTGATTAAACTTCAACACATCACCGATTTTGCCTGAATTCATACCATATGATTTATATCATTAGGTTATAAACATCAGCTCATCTTACACCGGAGCAGCCTTAAAAACGTACAAAAGACGAGATGCTAACCAGTTTTACCATACACGCTAGGCTACATTGTCTCCATGGTTACCAGCGTTTAGCCGTACCTTCTTCATATTGCGATATTGGATATTGTACTTCTAATGGTACTTACTTATAATGTATATGAACGTTAATCTTCTTACCTTGTAAAAAGTGTTCCCCGAAAATTCATGATTACACCGAGGGCTGACGGTCGTTATTGACATCTGTTATCCATCGCTGCGTATTTTTCTTCATTAAAAGTTATAAAATAAAATAGTCTGGTTTCTATCCTTCTCTATTTGTGCAGCCGACCGCAGCATCC
>NW_015115491.1:107781-109041 GCF_001443285.1 Poecilia latipinna
TAAATCAATGATTTATTGGTTAATGTCAAGTTGTCATAACAAAGACATTTTGAATAATGTCAACTTTGTATTAAAAGTGTCATAATTTACCGAATGACGCTTTATGACAACAGTCAGGGGCGGATCTACTGGAGTGGCATGGGGTGGCAGTTGCCACCCCAAACGAGAGCCTCGCCACCCCTGTTGCCACCACAGCTAGCGACAATGAATTCAATAAATAGTTATGGCAAATCGGACATTAATGGCATGTAACTCTTTTTTCCGACAACATTGAATGCAACACAATGTAACCTGACACCCACTGCTAAGTAGCGGGAAGTGCGAGAACAGGACAGAGCGTGAGGCAGCAGCATTGATGGATATATTACTGGATTGGACATTATGTGACTTATCGCCATTGCTGTCCATTGAGTCAGGAATATCGGTGGTCAGGAAAATACTACAACCACTATTACACCATAGATAATGGTAATAAGGGCTTCAGATTTCACAGGTGAGGAAAACGTTTTAATTTAAAGAAAACATTGAACAAGTGAGCAGTGGGTCAGTTATACTAGCCTAACTGCTGCTTGCCTGCTATTGACTTTGATAAACCTTAGCATGTGCTGCGCAGTTCGGTGTGTTTTGGTTCCATTAGCACTAAACAACCCGCCCACCAAGTCATCAGTAGAGCAGCTGTTTAAATCAGCTAATCAATCACCGCTGTGTTCAGGCGAAAACTTATTAATAATCACAATATAGATAACACAAGTCTGACAACATAATGTAACAGACTGGATGTTCTGTTTTAGTGTTTTTGCTACTTTTTTGTGTGGGAAATTTTATTTTTGGTGTTGATTCCCCTGATCGGTAATCTCTGCTCTATCTGCTTTGACCTGTTGTTTGTCGGTTGCCATGGCAACGGGTCGTGCGTAATACTGACATACATAGCGAGAAAAGGCGGAATAGAAGTTGATGGAGGTATTTTTTCTTTATTTCCTTATCCATTTGAATTTTGTTACTTTATTCTTAAATTTCTATTTTTTGTATTATTTACAGTTTATTTTGTAGGTTGATAATTGTTGATTTTATTTATTTTTTGTTTCATTATTTTTCTTATTTTCTAAATTTAGACAGGAAGTAATGTGGGTCAGTCCACTTTCTATAAGCTAGGGGCCTGAAGGACCAGCAGGCATTTGGGTTTGGGGCCGATGGTTTTTACCAGAGCAAGAGTGGTAGCATGAGAACAAATGAAAGTTTGATCTCTGTAATTGTTTGGTG
>NW_015115492.1:0-5167 GCF_001443285.1 Poecilia latipinna
TCTCTGAAGATTTGACACCAGAAGATTGGAAAGCAAGACAAGCACTTTGGCCGAAAATTGAAAAAGCAAGAAAAGAAGGCAAAGCTGCGGGCTTCAGGGGCCCATTTGGTTTCATCGAAGGCAAACGCATCATGGACATTTCTTCAGCTGGGAACTGAGATACAGCAGGAATTAGCATGAAATGATAGTGGTCAGTTCTGTTAATGGGACCTCTACCTCAAGGGGTTTTCTTTTCTCACTCTCCTAAACCGTCTGTTCATGTGTTCCATTTTTCAGATAAAAACTGATTTTTCTTTTGTTTCTTTTAACACAAGGGGACTAAAAGACTCACTTAAACGGAAAGCTGTTTTTTTGTTTTGTAAAGGACAACAAGCACACTGCACCTTTTTACAGGAAACACATTCTGATGCATCTGACATGAAGTTCTGGTCGCAGCAATGGGGTGATAAAATTATCTTCAGTCATGGGACAAATCGATCGGCTGGAGTCGCCATCTGCTTTTTCAGATGTCCGGGTAAGATTTTGAGTGAAAGAGCGGATGAAGATGGACATTGGGTAGCCTGTGTTTTGGAAGTTGACAATGTCCCATTAATTTTGTTAAACATTTATGGATATAATAATGATCAATACAATAAAAATCTGCTACATCAAATAACGATGGTTATTGCGGAGTTCACTGCTATTTTTCCTACAGGTCATATTATAGTTGGAGGGGATTTCAATTTAGCTCCAGATGAATGGATGGATCGATGGCCTTCACTGCTGGTAAAAGAAACCCTAAATCCTATTCTTAAGGAATTTGTTGTCGGATGTCTGGAGAGTGCAACACAGTGGAGTCAAACAGTTCACCTGGCACAAACCTAATGGTCAAAGTAGATCACGTATTGATTATTGGCTGGTTTCTGATGCAGTCTCAGAATGTGTCAAAGAGACAGAGATAGCAAACTGTCCCTTAAGCGATCACTGCATCATCAATTTAAAACTACAAAAACTAAATAGAAATTACAAACCTAATAATTACTGGAAATTCGATGCAAAGCTTCTTACAAACTTAGATTTTTGTCAATCTATTAAGGAACTTATTCTAAATATATCAAATGACAATTCTTTTAAAACACCAATTCTTAAATGGGAATACTTGAAATATAGCATTAGAAACATTCAATTAAATTTGGTAAAGATTTAAATAGAAAAAGAAAAGCAGAAGAGACAATGATGATTAAAGATCTTATGTCACTTTACAGAAAATTAAGTTGGAGTGATGAGGATAAAGACGCAATAAATAAATTACAATTTAAATTAGACGAGATATATACAAATAGGGCAAAAGGTGCTTATATAAGGTCCAGAGCCAGGTGGATTGAAGAAGGAGAAAAAAATAGTGCCTTCTTTTGTAACTTAGAAAAACGTAGACAGGAATATATCGCAATTAATAGCCTTATGATTGATGGAGTCGAATGTTCTGAGACTAAGAGAATAACACAGGAAGTATTTAATTTCTATAGTAATCTTTATAAATCTTCACATACAGAACAAATTACTTCATCATTTTTTGATAAAGTAAGAAATCTGATTCCTGTTATTGATGAAAATTTTAAGGAAATCTGTGATGAAGAGCTAAGAATCTCCGAATTTGATATTGCTATAAGAAATATGGCGTCTGACCGCGCCCCCGGGCCAGACGGACTTACAGCTAACTTTTATAAACATTTCTGGGAGGATTTAAAACCTCTGCTGTTCCAGGCTGTAGCAGAATGTGTTGGAAGGAAGGAACTCATGGAAACAAGGTGTAAATGGACTGAACTTATATCCAATCATTTTTGACCACTCAAAGTGCTTCACACTAGAGTCACATTCACCCATTCATACCTGATACGCAGCTCAGTAGGCAATTTTGGGTTAAGTGCCTTGCCCAGGGGCACATTGACATGCAGCAGGAGAAAGCTGGAATTGAACCTACAACCTTCTGATTGCAAGACAACTACTCTACCCACAGAGCCACAGTCGCTTTACTAATTAAACTAATCCCAAAACCTAGTGAAGATAAGAAAATTTAAATAATTTAAGCCCTATCACGTTGTTGAACACAGACTACAAGATCCTAACAAAAGTTCTGGCAACAAGGTTAAAAACGGGCTTAACCAGAATAATTAGTCAAACTCAATGCGGCTCTGGAAAAGGCAGATCCATCCATACCAACATCCACCTGGTTCTGGACCTGATTGATTATAGTCACTTAGTAAGAAATGATGGTTTTATGTTGTTCTTAGATTTCCACAAAGCATTTGATTCTGTGGAACATCAATTTATTGTTAACACTTTGAGACATTTTGGTCTTGGAAATAGTTTTCTTAGTATGATCACCATGTTAAACACCAACATTAACATCTGTGTGTCTCTGCCTCAGGCCACAGATTCAAAGTAGAAAGAGGAATCAGACAAGGTTGCAGTATTTCGCCTCTATTATTTGTTATAGTCACAGAATTACTAACATTAACAATTAAAAACTCTAATATAGAAGGTTTGGAAATAAATAACCAGAAAATAATCATTAGCCAATTTGCAGATGATACAACCCTCTTCCTAAAAAAATAAAGAACAAATTCCTCTAGCTCTAAGGGAAATAGAGTTGTTCTCTCAAGCCTCAGGGCTGCAGCTAAATATAAATAAATGTGAAATTATGAGTATCCATAACTGTTCTGATTCTTCAATTTCCGATATTCCAGTTAAAAATGAAATTAAATATTTAGGAATATGGATTACTAAATGTCAAGCTACTAGCATAAGAAAAAATTTACAAGACAACATTGATAAATGTGGCAGAACCTTAAATAATTGACTTCAGAGAGATTTGATATTGTTTGGTAGAACATTATTAACAAAAACTGAATCCTTATCCAGGCTGACATATCCTGCATATTCCTTAGCCGTCCCTCCAAATCTCATAAAACGGATTAACAGAATAAACTTTAACTTCATTTGGAAAAACAAACACCATTACATCAGAAAAAGTGACTTGTTAAAAAATTATGAGGAAGGTGGTATTAAGCCAATCGATTTTGAAATTATGAATGGCACTTTAAAAATTAGATGGCTTCAGTCCCTTTTAAAATACGGTGATCTTATTTGGTTTGTTGTTCCATCGTTCATATTTCAGGAAGTTGGAGGTATTGAGTTGTTATTGAAATGTGATTTTGAATTATGTAAACTCCCCCTAAAACTCTGCTTTCCATCAACAAGTTTTGTTACAGTGGAAGTTGATGTTTAAACATAACTTTAGCCCCCATAATGTCCCACTGTGGAACAATAGAGCCATTCTATGTGGTAGAAAATCTATATTCATGAATGACTGGTGGAATAAACAGATCTGGTCAATTACTCATTTATTGGATGGAAATGAGTAATTGCATTTAAATTTAAATTTGGAGGAATTTAACAAGAAATATGGAACTGACTGTTCATTAACAAATTATAAGAAAGTATTACATAGCATCCCTGTTGTCCTTTTTTTGTCAGTTAAGAACAATTTATTTAATTTCTCTATTCCAAGACTCCACAAGATTCAAATTGAGTATGTGGACATTAGAGATAATAAATGCAACAACATGTTTTTGAACAAGTATTTAATAAATAGCATGTACCCAGGAAGAACAAAAAGCACAGCTCTCTTACAAAATTTTAACAAATCTGAGTCAAAATAAGGACAAATTATTTGAAATTTCCAATTCCTCCCAAACATAAAGAACTACATTTTAAAATTATAAATAACATATATCCTTCAAATGAGTTCTTAAAAGAGGGATTTAATTTTAATGTAGAGAATTGTAGTTTTTGTAGAACTCATTTGGAAACAACTAAACATTTGTTTTATGAATGTAAAGAAGTATCAAACTTATGGGATCAACTTCGTAACTTTCTGTCTTCTAAGAAAATAAATTTGGATTTTGTTTCCTTACAAAACATTCAATTCGGTTTATCCATTAAAGAAAAAAATCTGGAATTTTTAGTCAATATTCTGATTATCGTAACAAAATATTATATCCATAAATATCGTTATGCAAAATGCTCCCTCTCAATTAATGCTCTTAAAAATGAATTTTCTTCCTTTAAGAGTTGTCTAAAAAAGATGCAGAATTTAAATGCAGTCAAATTGTATGAGTCAATGAAAGATTTCTAGTCTGTAGCCCCTAACATATCTTATTTTTTTAATCATTTTTGTTTCATCATTTAATTACCTTTCTTTCATTTTTTTCTGTTAATTTAGTTACCTTTAATAATAATTTGCTCTTGATCCTCTGAAATTAATGTGATTGTTAACATTAGGAGTTGTGATCTGTAATATTTGTTTGTTTTGACACGTTGTGAGTTTTTGTCATTGTTATTCCTTATGTACTAATAAAAAACAAAAAACAAACGATGCCTCGTGATCCATTACCTGGATCACGTGACTGCTTCATTTTGCGTGTCGGTTTTCAAAATAAAAGCGCGATGAGCCATGCTGCTTCATGGGTTGTTGTCCATTTGGTCGCTCATCAGAGGAGAATATTTGTCTTCAGTGGCCAAAATAAAATGAACATTGACCAACATATTTGATGTGTATTGATGATGGCACTCATCAAAATGTAATGTTTGTTACTGATTTTCTCAATTGTAGATTATAGTTCTTTTAATAACTATATTTTTGTGATTTTATGATGTAAAACCCTTTGAACTGCATTGTTGCTGAAACGTGCTACACAAATAAACTTGATTGTCTGAAATGGAGCCAGCAAGAGGAAAATCTGACATCTGGGAATACTTTGAGATTATCCTCACAATAAAATTCTTCTTAGATAACAATAATTAACCCTCCACTTCCCAATTTCTCACCTTCTGCAAAGTTCCACTATTATTTGCAGTCTGATTAGCAAAGATATATCAGTCTTGCACAGCAGAAACAGATTTAATGCTGTTGCACAGCTACAATTCAACATGTAGCCAAATATAAGGGATCAGAGCTAATTAGAAATCAAAGAAAAAGTGAATGCTCCAACAGGCACTGCATTCCCAAGACACTAAAACATCAAATGCCTTTATTGTCAAATCCGTCTATGACATAAAAGAAAACCCAACACAACCACTGACGTTCAACATCTACCAGGATTAGATTGGCGACAAATCATTTTAA
>NW_015115492.1:7320-11144 GCF_001443285.1 Poecilia latipinna
CACTCCTGTCATTGTGAATGACAACCTGTGAACAACAGGTTAAAGAGTTTATATTATGACAATGTGGTTTGTGGATTATTTGTAGTCTCTTGCTGCCATCTGCTGGACAAACTAGGAATAACCATTTAGAGCGAGTAAAATAATAGCTTTCATTTTGACTTGTTTTCTGTATTTCTTGTAGACCACTCTCAGCTCTATTAAAGAAAGTTTGGACCTGCAACCTCTCCTCTCATCCTTTACCGGATGCTCGTGGTGGCTGTACCTTAAGAACTAACACTTTCATAAAGGGAGCACAACAGTCTGTATTTTGTAGTTGGACCACAGCTGGTAGCTATGAAGGCGTCCCGAACTTTCCATCGTAAGCCAACTTCAGCGGCCGCTTCGTCCAAACTATAAAAACCCCCGACGGTGAAGCTCTGAGTCCAGGAGAGCCGCCAGCTGAAACACGTTCTGTAAAAACACTATTTTCCAATGAAGTTAATGAGCTTCAGCATATTGATAACCCGTTAGTAGGTCGCCATCTTTCTTAAAGCAAAGTACGGTGTGACGCTAACCAACCAATTGGGGAAGGTGTAGCTTGATGACGTGCCTCTCCTCATTTGCATTTATTCTTTTCCCTCTTTTACCAAGTTTTGAGGGGAAAATAGAATGTGATAAATAAGGAAATACTAAATGAATAAGGGAAATTGGAAAATGGGAAAATGAAAAATTTTTCAAACAAATGTTAAATAAAAAATGGATAAATAAAAAAGGGATACATGAGAAATTGATTAATGAAACTGGAAAATAGAAAATTGGGTTAATGAAAAGGGAAATTGAAAAGTGGTTAAATTAAAAAAGTAGATTAATGAAAAATGGACAAATGAAAAATAGATAATTTAAAAATTGATAAAAGAAAAGGGGAAATTGAAAAATGGATAATATGAAAAATAAATAAAAATTGGGTTAATGAAAAAGGGAAATTGAAAAGTGGTTAAATGAAAAACTAGATTAATGAAAAATAGGTAAAGAAAAAGGGAAAAATTAAAATTGGACAAATGAAAATGGGAACATAAAAAGTGGTTAAATTAATCTGGGAATAAATAAATGTATAAATGAACAAATATAAATGGGAATAAAAATGACATTTAACTCATTTTTTATTTATTTCACTCATTTTTTTCATTTATTGATTTATTTTACTTGTTTATTTCACCCATTTATTTATTTATTTATTTAATTTTGGCTGAAATGGCTCTCCATATGAGTCAAGTAATGAGGTTGTTACCATGGAGAACCCGACTGCACTGAGGAAGTGATTCAGCTATTAGAGTCAGTGTGTTGGACCAGGGACACATCTACAAGTCACAGGACGCTGGGCCCTGAGGTCTGGAGCTTAGGAGCCCAGTGCTAGATGAGGAATTTAAAAAAAAACTACAGAACCAGCACCCATATCAGAAACTTTGCATATTAAAAACAGGAAGTCATTGTCCTGACTCAGCAGATGTAGGTAATGCCTGCGAATCAATGAGCCTCAGAAGTAATGAATGTTTAAGTGATTTTATTTCAGAAGAGACTGGAAAATGATGACAGGTGACCCTGCACAACATGTGACCCTACACAAGTCCAAACCAGAACGTCTGGAGCTCAGAGCCATCAGATTCACCAAGTCCTGGTGAAAGTCCTGCAGGTCTGGAAGCGACTGGGAGCTTCAATCTGAAGAAGCACCTTCACCGGGTCACACAGCACATCTGGTGACACTATGCAAGAGAAAAATTGTACTGATTAATCAACAAACATGTATATAGAAGTAGATCTTTTTAAAAATCTGAAGTAATGATTGTCTCAAATTCATATGCATACTTAAACAAATCCAGTTATGATGACATCATCAATGCTGCTGTTTAAACATGGCTTTCAAATATAAGACGGATCAACCTGCTGCACTTCAGAATAACTGTGCTACCTCCTAGTTTATAATGTTGAAAGTTTTTTTTTAAATACTTTGGAATATAAACTGTAATATATTCATATTTATTATGTATTAATGCTGGTTGTAGTTAGTGGGGTTATACTAATACCCACCAGCGCATGTAAGGTTGTGATGTTTGGTTATTTTTAATGGTAACCTAGACAATAAACCTCGGGGTCAACATCGGTGTTCAGATCGCTCCTTCATGTAAAGTGTTAGACAAGAACCCAAATATATTACATAAACAATGTATGAATTATCATCCACCAGTTTTCTGAAATGTATTTATTTATTCTCAGTTGGGCTTTACTTATGATGTCAAAGACTCACAATCACCACAGGGCAAAGACGAAACATCACCGATTGACAATAAAACAGTAAAGGCCAGCTCCCGCTAACAATAAAATTAAAGTAATGCACATCAATGTGTATTTTGGAAATGGATACATATTTTTGCATATTATGCTTTGTATAATAAAATAAAAATAGCACTTTGTGTTTTTGAAAAGCGTGACCTCAGTGACTTATTACACTGCTATGATAATTTATCATGTAAGGACCAGGGCTTTATAATAATTCATAATAAACTAAGCCTTTTATTATCTTGAATAAATTCAACTATGTAGAAAGACGCTAGCCTGATGCTATTAGCATGCAGAAGTGCTAGTGTAGCTGAGTTAATTTTATAATTTTTCTTATGAACCTTCTCAAAACTTCTTTTCCTTGAATTGACATGTCTGTTGTCGCCTTTGCTCTGCAGCAGGGCTATGGGCTCTTTGCATCTCAGCTTCCGCGTTTGGGGAAAAGCGGCTCGACTGTTTCCGATCTATTGAAAATGGCCTTTTACATGAGGTGCTTGCAGGGCTTGGCCAAGGTTTGTACATCGACCCGAAGCCCCACCAAGTCAGCTGGAGAAAGGTTTTAAGATGTTCGCCTCGTTATACATTCACTGACATGAAGGTGAACATTCTAACAGACAATAAAAATGACAAAAAAATGTTTTTATCTTATTTTCAAGTCGTTAGCGTCAGAGACTAATGGGGTTCAGTTTTATGGTTCGGACTTTTTACTTCCGAAGCCTGACGGAGCTCAACAAGCCTCATAGCTTAACAGTAGCAGCTCTGGTGTCAAGAGATCTGGTTCAGCTGTTCAGGTTCAAAGTTGCTGCTTTTAGAAAAATATGACCATGTTGCTTCATGTCTCCGTGTTATTTCGTTTTATTACCTTTGCGTGTTTCTTGTGAAGAGCTCAGATAGGACGGTGTTTACAGTATGTACAGGCGGATCAGTTGCTCGGCTGTCTGGCTCTGGTCTGCTCTCTCGTTCCCATAAACTCGTTCAGGTTGAATATAGAAGTGATTCCATGGAAATAACTCAGGGAGGCGCCTTTATTTACCATCCGTATCCCCGGTAGTTTTAAGCTGATCCGGAGTGAAGTGAAGGCTGCAAACTTTGCTGTGCGGCGTTAGCTGGTAGCGACAGATATTTACAAGCCAGGATCGCTTGGAAATTAACGAAAACTTAAAAGCCCATTATATTAGGAAGACAACAATGTTCATAATATTACTTTTTTTTTGCCTTAAAAATAGGACTTAGTCCTTTCTACCAGTCATCGTAACTCAAAGCGGAAAAAAGTGAGCCGCATTAGCTCCTGGAGATGTGACGTCAACGCCGTCACATCTCCAGAGCCCATTTCTGATTTATACTGCTTTTATTTTTGGTTTCTAATATTGTTCTAGGAGGACGATTATTAGTGTTGCACAAAGCAAGCTTCTGTGACGTAGCTGCAGCCTACGGCTGCTGCCATACACATAATATAAGCATAGACGCCTCATGGACCGCTCCGGCGCAGGAAATACGGCGGCCATCTTGGA
>NW_015115492.1:15830-18556 GCF_001443285.1 Poecilia latipinna
GGCTGCTGCTATTAGCATGCAGCAGTGCTAGCATAGCTCGGTAGCATAGCTTAGTCACCAGAGCTCTGCTGATGCGCTAATAAAGGAGTTAGGTGTGCTGAAGATCGCCAGCTTGTGATGATAGTTGCACAAGTAAATCGATTAACATTAATAACGATAACATGGAGATAAATAGCTAATATATTAGATATTTCACTTTCCGCTCCTCTGTCGCTGCCAGAAGCCAGGCTGAGGACTAAACTGTCGGTGCTTCGTCAAAGTTACAGCGCTGTTGGAATGGGTTAATGTGATTGGCTGAAAAATAGGTTACTCCAACTAGGGCTCTATTCATATGATTGGCTGAAACAAGGAAGCTATCTGATTGGTTGCTGATCACCCAATCAGATAGACCATTTATTTAAAAAAAAGACTGAATTTTGAGACGTCAGGAGAGTCTCAAAATTCAAACAGGCCAGAAGGAGCTCGTAAGTGTGAATCTCGTCTTGTGCATTTGTGGATTATGAGACAGTTTTAGCTCCATAGAGGTGAGGAAGAGGAGGAGAGAAAGAGGGGATGAAGAGGAGGGGAGGAAGACGAAGCAGCGTCTCTGGGATCATGATCAGACTGCAGCAGCTCCCGCTGCAGCAACATGACATCCAAAACGATTCACTTCACCGTGAACGGGATCCCGGAGCGGGCTGAGTTCCCAGGAGACTGTCCAGCTCAGGAGGTCAAAGGTCAGTCTGGACTTTTCATCATGTTTGGTTTTTCTGCTTCTTTCAGTTCATTAAAGAAAAATCAAACTGTCGTCATGGCAGCAGCAACCAGAACCCAGACAGCACAACATGAAACAGCATTGAATCCATATTGAGACGTTTGGGTTGGTTTTATATTGAATCAATAAGGAACCAATATTGATTCATGTACATGTTTGCTCTGAAAGGTCTACACCACATTATGTTGTGATGTGTGAAACAGTTTTATTGGCAGATGATGGACATTATGTCACTCATAGTTATCATTAACATATTTCCAAAAATGTGTGTACAGAAGGTTAAAAATGACATGACATTGATATAACATTTTATATAAGAAAAGAGGCATAGATCTATAAACATATTTGACTCCTTTCTGTCAGAACATCAGTCTATTGTCCATGAAGGTTCAGTTTGTTCTGTATGAACCAGGAAACAGGACTAGTTGGGCTAACAGGTCTGACTCTGGTTGGCGTCTCTTTGGCTCCTTGGTGCCTTCCTCCTGCTGTGGCGCCTAATGAAACCACTTCCTGACAGTTTCCCTGCAGTCAGTCAGCTTTGGGTCAAACTGCAGAGCAGCAGCTGAAACACACAGAGATAAGAGTGAGGAAGGCACCGGTCAGAAAGATGAAAAACATTAGAAAAGTTCTGAAACACATTGAAATATTAAATAGTGTACTGGTTATAGAACCAACACAAAGCGTACGGTTCCCCATGTACACTCAGTTAAATTAATTAGGACACTAATGAATATTTATTATTTATCTTAGTTGACAAATACAGTAACATTTACCCATCAAGCTGCAGCGTAATGTAGCATTTATGATGCTGCACTCATGTTAAAATGAGGGAATCAATATTTAAAATAAAGGCTGTAAAAAGTAGGGAGGGGGCGCGACATACAGCACACTTAGATTCAAAATTGATTATCAGATTTTACCAACGCCGGTCCTCAAGGCAAACTGACCTGCATGAGTGCAGTTCAGCAAAACCTGCTAATGAGCCGTCAATTAAAATCCTGTGTGCTGAATTAGGGAAATGCCTGAAACCTGCAGGGCAGTGCCTGGAGGAGCAAGGTTGGAAACACTGGATTAGACGTTGGTGTTTCATTCATTAGAGTTCGACTACAAAACACACTGACTCAATGAATCTCTTCAGCGTTGGTTACTGGGCTACGACTGGATGACGGCGCCCTCAACCAGAAACAACCATTATTACTAATTCAACACTGAATTACCATCACCTGCTATCTGGGAATAAACCTGACCAAAGGCTCTGTATAACCGATCAAGAGTCTGGATCAGAACCGCATATAGAATCTGCGGTTCTGATCAAGCTGCTCCTGACAGCTTTCTCTTCGTTTCAGGGGCTTCAGCTCTGCTCCAGGTTCTCTGCTCGTGTTCCAGAAACAGATTTATTGTTGCGTTACAGAAATCCTGTAACACAGGCCTCTCAGTCAGAGGCAGAGCTTTAATTTACTGCTTTAAAACCAACATTTCTAAGATCAGGTTTAATAAACTAATAAATTAACCTCTAGAAAACCTTTATGTGAGCTGGTTTCAGAGCTGCTCACCACGTTCTGCAACATGAATGTCGGGTCTACAAGGCGCCGNATTTGACTCCTTTTTGACTCCTATTGTCCATGAAGGTTCAGTTTGTTCTGTATGAACCAGGAAACAGGACTAGTTGGGCTAACAGGTCTGACTCTGGTTGGCGTCTCTTTGGCTCCTTGGTGCCTTCCTCCTGCTGTGGCGCCTAATGAAGCCACTTCCTGACAGTTTCCCTGCAGTCAGTCAGCTTTGGGTCAAACTGCAGAAACACACAGAGATAAGAGTGAGGAAGGCGCCGGTCAGAAAGATGAAAAACATTAGAAAAGTTCTGAAACACATTGAAATATTAAATAGTGTACTGGTTATAGAACAAACACAAAACCTACGGTTCCCCATGTACACTCAGTTAAATTAATTAGGACACACTAATGAATATTCATTA
>NW_015115492.1:21101-24565 GCF_001443285.1 Poecilia latipinna
CGGGTTGATCTGCGTCAAAATTTGGGTTTAAATTGAATCCTGAGTTTTTGGTTCTTTCAGGATTTTAGGAGAATCTGGAAACTGTTTGGGTCTGCATGGAAAGCAGACAGGTCAAGTTCAAAGGTCAAGTTCAGAACATATGAATTATAGAAATTATGTTCAGCTGATGTATAAAAGTGCTGAAGATTTCTGTTATAGATGGATAGATACCTCTCTACCTTACTCTTAGGGTTAGGACAATCTGTTGGAGAGAAAATAAATGGTGACTCATTTCCCCTTGACCTTTCACCTCTATGATAGCTGGAAGCTCCACTCCCAACATGTTTGACCAAACTTTAGCTCAGAAGGAGGAACTTTTTTTTTAAGGTTTTATTGGCTCTAGTGGTCTTTATTTGATAGACAGGATTGATTGATTGACAGGAAAGTGGGTAATGAGGGAGGGGGAAGACATGCAGCAAAGGGAATCGAATCGGCGACGGCCGCGTTGAGGACTGAGGCTCCATATGTGGACTGTGCTTAACCCCTGCCACCACAGCACACTCAGAAGGAGGAACTTCAGCAAGTTTTTGTGAGAAGTGCGTGACACATGACCTGCTGTTTCAGATCTGTTTCGCTCTGCAGCCGAGGCCGGACCTCACGACATCCTGAAACTCTACAACCCCAAAGGGAACATCATCAACATCTCCCCCGGCCTGGAGCCCAACAGCCCTGCCTCCTGCTACAGGCTGGAGGTGGTAGCTGCCGACTGCAACAGCGAGCCGCTAGGTAAGTGAGCACCGTGAGGCTCCGGCTGCTCTCGGCGCCACCTGGTGGTCATCTGTTTCCTTCTCACTGCAGGCGCTGAGCTTGCTGGTGCGCTCGGATTCAATCTGTCATCCATGGAGAAAAGGTAGACGGTCCAGCTGGAAACTTCCTGAGTGATCTGGGATCCTGGCCGGATGGCGGCTACAGGCGCTAATGTGCTGATCTGTCCCAGACTGCAGGGCCTGGAGAAGAAGGTCCTATTTGCAGCAGGAGAGACACCTGCCGTGGTGCTGGAGATGAAGAAACAGGTGGACTGGTTCCGGGAGAAGCTGGAGGTATTAGCTCATGCTGTCTCCTGACCTCTGACCCTGAGCGATGGTTTGATGTTGGACTGGTTGATCCATTCCCTCGATTCCAGAGTGTGGAGCATCTCAGCTGGCTGGGCTTCTACAAAGACCTCTCAGAGGGACCGCACCAGCCATCACCGTTCTACCACAAGAGGAGTCTGCACAAGACCAGGGAGGAGGTGGAGCGCGTCCGCGAGAAGGTCCTGCAGATGAGGTGAGTCTTCCTGGACAAGAGCTGCTTCCCTACGCAGATTCTGGCTCTAGGACTCTCTGCTGTCTCTCAGACGTCTCTCTGATATCCATCAGACGTCAGAGAGACATCAGAGAGACATCTGATGTCTTTCTGATGTCTCTGCGCTGTCCTGCTGCAGCTCCCTGGAGGTCTCAGAGGAACTGAGGCAGAACCTGAAGACCCCCACCTTCGATAACTGGTGAGTGTTGGATCAAAGCTGTAGTCCTGATGATGATGATGATGATGATGCTGTGATCAAGGACAATGGCGGTGCAGCTGTTTTTGCTGTTGAAGAGCAGATCCTTTGCCGCTCAGCATCACATTCATCTCAATATGAATAGAGCTGCAGATCAAAGGAACGGCTGCATATTCAGTGAGCCTGAAGAGGAAGAGGAGGAGGAAGGTCTTCAGAGCCAGGGCTCTGAAGGTTCAAGGAAAAGGAAGAACAGCCACTCCCCAGCATGATCACTACCTGATCAGTACATTAATCGCCTGAACAGAGCCTGTCTGACAACATGAAGCAGGCTGAGTGTTCAGAGACCAGGAGAACCTGCTGGGCTGACCTCTGATGATGGCTGAGAGCCTCCAGACTCGATGTCTTCCTGTCTGTCCCGCTCCTGTCTCCAGACTCGATGTCTTCCTGTCTGTCCCGCTCCTGTCTCCAGACTCGATGTCTTCCTGTCTGTCCCGCTCCTGTCTCCAGGCAGTGGGAGGACGCAGAGATCATGGTTCTCCTGCAGGTCATGTTCACAGATTTAGATTTCATCTCCTCCTTCAACATCGAGCCTGAAGCTCTGCAGCACTTCCTGTTCGAGGTCTACAGAAGATACAACAACATCCCGTTTCACAACTTCAAGCACTGCTTCTGCGTCACCCAGATGGTGAGACCCTGCGGTCTGTTTCCATGGCGACAGCGGTCTCCGGACCGGCGGGTTCACGGTGGTCTCTCTGTCCAGATGTACGGGCTGATCTGGCTGACCGACCTGAGGAATAAACTGGAGGACATCGACCTGCTCATCATGATGACCTCTGCAGTCTGCCACGACCTTGACCACACCGGATACAACAACGCCTACCAGGTGGACGCGTCTCTGTCCGGCAGCGGCTCGACTGACACCTTCAGCTGAATGCTTTCCTTTCGTTTGTAGATAAACGCGCGGACCGAACTGGCTCTGCGCTACAACGACATCTCTCCCCTGGAGAACCACCACTGTGCCGTGGCCTTCCAGATCCTGCAGAGGGTGAGACCGCCGTCCTCTGCTTCCCTTTGCTTCCAGCTGCATCTAAATCATCTTGGAGTCAGCTGGCCACCAGAGTCAGTAACCAGGTTCTTCCTTGTTTCACAGAGAGAGAGCAACATCTTCAGGAACCTGTCCTCGGATCAGTACAAACGGATAAGAGAGGGGATAATCAAGTGAGATCATCTCCTTCAGGAGCTCAGTGTGATTCTCATTACAGTTCCTGGTTCAGATTGTGTTCTAACTGCAGATGCATCCTGGCCACCGACATGACGAGACACAACGAGATTCTGAACAAGTTCAAGTCCGTCCTGCCTGCTTTCGACTTCACCAACAAGGAACACAAAGACCTGGTGAGAGCGGCCGAGCGACCGGCACGACCAAGAGGGAATAAACCTGGATGGTTTTGATATCCAAGCTTCACAGAGTCTGCTGGGAGATAAATGAGAAATGTTCAATCAATCAATCAATCAATCAATCAATCAATCAATCAATCAATCAATCAATCAATCAATCCAATTTTATTTGTATAGCACATTTCAGCAGCAAGGCATTTCAAAGTGCTTTACATCATTAAAAACAGAAACAGTCATGTAACATTGAATAAACAGTAAGAAAGAAAAAAAATAAAGGTTAATAAATAAATAAAAAATAAAGATAAAAACATTAAAACCCTTTAACGTTGTCATTCAGTGGAAAGTTTCTCTACTTTAATTCTGACTAGCAGCTCTATTTGTCATAGAAACATTTAATATGCAGAGAAACGAGCGAACATGAATGAGCCTTTACAAGCTGATGGGTTTCTAAGAAATCTTCAGAAACACACACGGCGTCAGACTCGGCTAAAACTACACCAAACGGTAACAAATTTCATTTCAGAAATAAAATCTGCAATCTGAGACT
>NW_015115492.1:27937-29843 GCF_001443285.1 Poecilia latipinna
AAATAAAGATAAAAACATTAAAACCCTTTAACGTTGTCATTCAGTGGAAAGTTTCTCTACTTTAATTCTGACTAGCAGCTCTATTTGTCATAGAAACATTTAATATGCAGAGAAACGAGCGAACATGAATGAGCCTTTACAAGCTGATGGGTTTCTAAGAAATCTTCAGAAACACACACGGCGTCAGACTCGGCTAAAACTACACCAAACGGTAACAAATTTCATTTCAGAAATAAAATCTGCAATCTGAGACTTATGTATGTTCAAAATGACGTTTGTATTGTAAACAAACCCATCTTTCATAAATCCTAGTCAAACAAGTCAAAGTTAATTAACAGAAAACATCTAAAAATATGTTAAAACTTTCAAAAATATTTCATTTCCCCCTAAATTCCCATGTGCTGTTTTTTGCTTTGAGCAGCTCATGATGATCCTGATCAAAGTGAGCGACATTTCCAACGAAGCGCGGCCCATGGAGGTGGCCGAGCCCTGGCTGGACTGTCTGCTACAGGAGTTCTTCAACCAGGTACCACGTAATCCCACTTCATCCTCTGGATTAAATGTAAGCAGAGACAAAAACATCTCAGTCTAAGGCTGTGTGAAATTATCTTCACTTCTCCCTATAAAATATCTTCCAGCTGAATATTATCGCCATCTAAAAAACACTGACGGTACAGCTTTGGTTCTCCAGGCTTTCTGAAGCAAATAAGACATAAAATGAATCCTGCTGAATAAAGTTCAGCTGCGCTAAAACGATCTGAGGACAGGCAGCTGTCCTAGCTTAGCTAAACAAGTTTAGCTAGGGAACAATATGGTTAGCTAAATCCAGCCAAGCTAGCACAAATAGCTGTGTTAAAGTGATGACATTTGTCATGAATTGACTCTATTTAAGTAAATTGAATAGGAAATAAACAATTAATACAACAAAGTTTAAAGAAAAGCTTAGGTCAGCTAAACTAAAATCAACCAACTAAGTTTAGGTAGCTCACAAAGCTAACCTGGGATAAACCAGGCTTAGCTAACCTAGAATAGATAGATTAGCCTAGCTAATTCAGACTGACCTAGATTATCTAAGCTAAAACTACACCAGGATATTGAAGCTACATTAAACTAAACTGAGACAAATTAATCTCAGGTGAGTTGGCCTAAACTGAGGTAAAATAAATACAACATAGAGCAAACTAAAGTTATCCCATTAAGATAAACATAAAAACAATCGGCAAGCTAAAGATGGGCTACGCTATGCTAATCAAAACTACATAATCCATGGCACATATTGATAGAGTGAGCTGAGATAAGGCCACTTTTAGCAGACTAACAAATAAAGTTAGCTAAACTTAGGTCAGGCAGGCTATGCTAGGCTAAACTAGTCAGCAAAACAGAAAGAGCGTCACCTGAAGTAATGTGGAGGCAGGAGCCACACCCAGGTTCACAATCCAACATGGCCGCTGTGCATGGAAAACCAATATCCAATGTGATGTCGTCCCTAGCTCCACTTCTGGGATTAGACAATAATCTAAGGTGTGCAGATTGGGAGGTAAACTACAGGTTTACCTTTATCTCAGGTGGATTACATGAACTACAATCAGACACCCTGAGCTGTGATTAGTTGGTACCCTTGGACAAGTTCTGGTTCTACTCCACGCTTCAGAGAACATGGCTGCTGGGCCGAGATGTAAACTGAATCCAGGGGTTTTTGTCCTCAGAGTGACGTGGAGAAGTTGGAGGGTCTTCCAGTCAGTCCCTTCATGGACAGAGACAAAGTGAACAAACCTTCATCTCAAATCGGCTTCATCAGGTTCGTCCTGCTGCCGCTCTTCATGGAGCTCGCCAACCTCTTCCCCTGCCTGGAGGTGAGCAGACACAAATATGAAGAAATCATCCTTCAGCCAAACGCTGGGCAGTC
>NW_015115492.1:35180-38244 GCF_001443285.1 Poecilia latipinna
TCTGTCTGAAGGTTCGTCAGGTGGTCTGTCCGGCGGTCTGTCTGCTGTAGCGTTGACCCGTCTCTGTCTGTCTGCAGCAGCACATCATCGACCCGGTGAGGAAAGCCCTGGACTATTACACTGAGATGGACAAAGCTCTGGGCAGGCAGCAACCCAAGACTGCGGCCAGAACCAGACCAGAACCCAGTAAACCAGAGACGTCGTGACCTGGCCTGAAGAACCGAACCGCTCTGAGTTTCTGCATGTGGATGTGAATTTGATTCTTTATTTCTTCTTCTGTGGTATTGTAGTTTGTGCCCCTCAGCCGCTCTCCTTCATTTCTTCCCTAAAAATGTCCCGTTTATTTATATTTTTACTGTTATTTTCTGTTTTCTTTACTATTGTAATAAATAAATTTCTTCCATGACGTGAATATTTAAGTGAACTAACGATTGTAAAGCAGCAGAGTCGCCTTTGGTTTTGCTTCCTGTAGTTTTGTGCATGTTTTCTGTTTACTTCTCAGATAGTGGGCGTGACAAGCAGGACTTTATAATGTCTTCATTCATGATAAACAAGCCTCGGCCACCGGATGTTTTACAGTTACCATGTACCTACCGTCATGGAGGACAAGTCTGACCGGGAGCAGAGGTCAGTAAAGCAAGGGACTGAGTTTTATGGCCAGGCTGAGAGATTTTTATTTTCAAATACAAGAATACAGTCATAATGCTACGAGAACCAAGTCGTATTAGCAGAATAATTTAAATATTGGCAGAAGAAAGTCGTTAAATTAGAAAGCTTTGATAGCGAGTCTGGTTCTTTCTGTTAAATAAAAAGTTGTTTAAACATCATTTCAAAGTCCTGGGGCTGAAAATTTGCTTCTGATTTGCTAAAACATTTAATACTTAGTCATTTGTTAAACAGTACCAAGTATAACCTTACAAGATCCTCAGTATGGTGAAAAGTTATAAAACTACGACTTTATTCTCATCCAACTTTACTTGTATTTAAAACAAATCAAAAACTCAGAGCTCTTATACTCCATCATAAGCAAGTAACTTCAGAAAAAGGCCAAGGAATAGAGGAGACCGACGTTTTTATTGTTAAAGCAAAAATATTATGCACTTTTCATCTCTTCTCATCTGACAAGCTGGAATATAAAGCAATTTTGCTGCAATTTTTCCACAATAAATATTAAAAAGAGCTTTGGGGGGTGTCAGAAAATAATTGACAGAAATCCTTGTTTTTAACGCGAAAAGATCCGCCGACATTCAGATGCTGGTCGGGCTCCTGGACAGCAGGGGGCGCTATGATTATTAAAAACACTGGAGTAAAGTTTTGAGTTTTCCATCTTGTTAAAGTTAAACGGTGCCAAGCTGGCAGTGGAGTCATCATGCTGTGGGTCAGACGTTGCAGCTTCAGCAGCTGGTTGGTCTGTTTGTAGTTCAGCCGTGATGAACCTGCAGTAACTTTTCTGCTGCTGTCTCACAATATTTCTGCTCAGAAAATAGAATAAAATCAGTTAATTTCTACTGAAATCAGGAGTTTTGATTCTGCTGAGGTTTAATCCCAGACTGCAACTTTCCTGATGCATGCTGGGAAATATCCAATAGGGAGCCCACGCCCCCTGCTAACCCCTAGGGGGCGCCACTGACTGCAACAGCTGCGTTTGTTCCTCTTGCAGCGCCTCACTCAGTGACCTTTAATGACCCCAAAGGCCACCGATGTAAGAGGAGGAGGTGGACAGAGGCTCTGGATTCTAAGTTTGTTCTAATTTCTCTTTTGGGTTGCAATAATATTAGTCTCTCTGCATCTAAATACTGAATACAGTTTCTTACAAAATAAAATAAAAAAGGAAAGGAGTTGAAGTGAGAGAGAGGCTAAAAGCCAGCCACACTTTTCAGCGTGTTTCAGCTGAAGCCGTGTTATCTAAGGGTGTGAATACTTCTGGGTTCTGCTGCAGATCTTCACACATTCATTTTTACTGAAACGTTTTATTTGCTCTGACTGAAAATTACAGGAACATAAATGTGGAAATAAAGTAATTCAGACTAAATTACAGACTATGACGTCATTTTTATGTTTGTTTCGTCGTTTCCATGTTAATGAATCAGCCAGATCAGGTGACCGGAGGTCCACCTGCAGGGGAAGGGGCGTGTTTCCGTCCTGCACTGTGATTGGTTGTGGTTCGGTAAACTCCGGCCGGTTCCGGCGGCCCCGCCCCCTGCGCCGAACAGCGCTGCTCGGCGCAGAGGAAGCCCAGAAAGAGGCTCGAGTCCCGGGAGGCGAGCTGCAGACATGGACCCGCTGGCGGCTGCCATTGACCAGGGAACCAGCTCCACCAGGTTCCTGGTGAGTGGACCGAACCGACCCGGACCGAACTGTGGTTTCATTCTGGAAAGGTTTTACAGCAGATTCTGCTGCTTTTAAAGTTTCTGTTTCATTCATTTACTGTTCATGACGTCAGTAGTGATCGCTGCTACTGGTTAATCATTCCTGGTCCACTCCGCTCCTCTGGACCAGCAGAACCAGAACCGGGTCAGAAAACTTAATAGTAATTATAAAACCACGTTTGAAATAAAAATGCATTGTTAGATATCAGCAATACAAAGGCAGCATATTTATTTTTGCAGCGCTGATTCACATCCAATATCATCTTTATACTAGTTTAAAAAGTTTCTATCGAATGAAACCCAGCAGAGCATCACTCCTCCTTACCAGCAGGGGGCGACAGTGGAGAGGAAAACTCCCCGTCACAGGAAGAAACCAGAAGAAGAACCAGATCCAGATCTTTACCAGCAGGTCTGGAGGTTACAACAGAACTGAACCAGGACAGCTTTCTATGTTAGAGTAAAACTTTTGGCAGCAGGAGAGGAGAAAGATCAGGTGATGGCAGCAACATGTCAGCTGATGCCCCGCCTCCAGGAAGGAACCAGCCAATCAGAATGCAGACCAGGTGGAGCTCCTATTGCTGGGTTTCAGTCATGTGACCCGGATGACGTGCGAAATTCAGATGGAGGTCAGGAAGTGGATTTCTCCAGTTCAAAACAAAGCAAAATGGACCACAGCGAGTAGCTAATGCGCTAAA
>NW_015115492.1:39599-43693 GCF_001443285.1 Poecilia latipinna
TATTATGCACTTTTCATCTCTTCTCATCTGACAAGCTGGAATATAAAGCAATTTTGCTGCAATTTTTCCACAATAAATATTAAAAAGAGCTTTGGGGGGTGTCAGAAAATAATTGACAGAAATCCTTGTTTTTAACGCGAAAAGATCCGCCGACATTCAGATGCTGGTCGGGCTCCTGGACAGCAGGGGGCGCTATGATTATTAAAAACACTGGAGTAAAGTTTTGAGTTTTCCATCTTGTTAAAGTTAAACGGTGCCAAGCTGGCAGTGGAGTCATCATGCTGTGGGTCAGACGTTGCAGCTTCAGCAGCTGGTTGGTCTGTTTGTAGTTCAGCCGTGATGAACCTGCAGTAACTTTTCTGCTGCTGTCTCACAATATTTCTGCTCAGAAAATAGAATAAAATCAGTTAATTTCTACTGAAATCAGGAGTTTTGATTCTGCTGAGGTTTAATCCCAGACTGCAACTTTCCTGATGCATGCTGGGAAATATCCAATAGGGAGCCCACGCCCCCTGCTAACCCCTAGGGGGCGCCACTGACTGCAACAGCTGCGTTTGTTCCTCTTGCAGCGCCTCACTCAGTGACCTTTAATGACCCCAAAGGCCACCGATGTAAGAGGAGGAGGTGGACAGAGGCTCTGGATTCTAAGTTTGTTCTAATTTCTCTTTTGGGTTGCAATAATATTAGTCTCTCTGCATCTAAATACTGAATACAGTTTCTTACAAAATAAAATAAAAAAGGAAAGGAGTTGAAGTGAGAGAGAGGCTAAAAGCCAGCCACACTTTTCAGCGTGTTTCAGCTGAAGCCGTGTTATCTAAGGGTGTGAATACTTCTGGGTTCTGCTGCAGATCTTCACACATTCATTTTTACTGAAACGTTTTATTTGCTCTGACTGAAAATTACAGGAACATAAATGTGGAAATAAAGTAATTCAGACTAAATTACAGACTATGACGTCATTTTTATGTTTGTTTCGTCGTTTCCATGTTAATGAATCAGCCAGATCAGGTGACCGGAGGTCCACCTGCAGGGGAAGGGGCGTGTTTCCGTCCTGCACTGTGATTGGTTGTGGTTCGGTAAACTCCGGCCGGTTCCGGCGGCCCCGCCCCCTGCGCCGAACAGCGCTGCTCGGCGCAGAGGAAGCCCAGAAAGAGGCTCGAGTCCCGGGAGGCGAGCTGCAGACATGGACCCGCTGGCGGCTGCCATTGACCAGGGAACCAGCTCCACCAGGTTCCTGGTGAGTGGACCGAACCGACCCGGACCGAACTGTGGTTTCATTCTGGAAAGGTTTTACAGCAGATTCTGCTGCTTTTAAAGTTTCTGTTTCATTCATTTACTGTTCATGACGTCAGTAGTGATCGCTGCTACTGGTTAATCATTCCTGGTCCACTCCGCTCCTCTGGACCAGCAGAACCAGAACCGGGTCAGAAAACTTAATAGTAATTATAAAACCACGTTTGAAATAAAAATGCATTGTTAGATATCAGCAATACAAAGGCAGCATATTTATTTTTGCAGCGCTGATTCACATCCAATATCATCTTTATACTAGTTTAAAAAGTTTCTATCGAATGAAACCCAGCAGAGCATCACTCCTCCTTACCAGCAGGGGGCGACAGTGGAGAGGAAAACTCCCCGTCACAGGAAGAAACCAGAAGAAGAACCAGATCCAGATCTTTACCAGCAGGTCTGGAGGTTACAACAGAACTGAACCAGGACAGCTTTCTATGTTAGAGTAAAACTTTTGGCAGCAGGAGAGGAGAAAGATCAGGTGATGGCAGCAACATGTCAGCTGATGCCCCGCCTCCAGGAAGGAACCAGCCAATCAGAATGCAGACCAGGTGGAGCTCCTATTGCTGGGTTTCAGTCATGTGACCCGGATGACGTGCGAAATTCAGATGGAGGTCAGGAAGTGGATTTCTCCAGTTCAAAACAAAGCAAAATGGACCACAGCGAGTAGCTAATGCGCTAAATAGGCTGGAACAGCCGAGACATCTCGAACAAATACGCATACATTTAGGATATGATCCATAATATCTCGGTAAAAAAGACTTCTCTTATAGCAGTGGTTCTGAACCCCAGGGGTTCGGCGGAGTCGTGATGACGCCCCGCTTCGCTGCAGAGGATCACGTTACATTGCTGAGCCAATCAGAGCTGCAGAGGAGCTCTGATTGGCTCGTTCCTGGACAGTCAGCTCAACTTTGCTGAAAACACTGACTATATTTTGAAGAACTGTTCTCAGAGACTCTACCTTTTAAGAAGACTTAGTGATCTAGCCATGTCTTGAATTTGGGGGGGAAAAAAATCATATTTTATTTATCACTACAGAAGGGTTCAGTGAGTGCGCATATGAAACTGGTGGGTTTGGTACCTAAAAAGGTTAAGAACCACTGGTTTATAATCTTGAGGATTTACCCGCATCGAGGCGATCCAGGTAACTAACTACCTGGAGCTGCAGACCTCATATTATACGATGAGCCATTAGAAAGCTTTCAAAAGCCTGGAGAATCAATCATTTCGTTCCAGGTTGGGTATCATTTAGGCTCAAAAGCAGCTTTAGGTGGCTGTCACGTTTCTGCCGGTGAGTAGCGAGTTGAGGTATAAGTAATTTTATGATAGTAATTTTATGATAATAATGTTTTTCTTTCTCTATTGGAACGGTTGGAGCAACCGTAAAGGACTCAGACTTTAGACATTTTGATGTTGGACCAACAGAAATAAATGGGCTGAATTTACTTCCTGCCCTCCATCTGCATTGGGTGACGTGCTACGTCATCTGAAAGCCAGCAAAGGAGAGAAAAATGAAATGCTAAATTATTTTAATATCATTATCCTGGAGCTCAGCTGGAATCCTAAACTGGGAACAAACATGGACCTGGTTAGCTCCCAGTTTCCTTGGAAACGGACCAGAACCAGATGGATGGATGGATGACGGGTCGATTCCCATCATCCATCTGTAAGTGTAACTCTTCCTACTTGATTGTTAGTCACCTAGTACGATACAGAATGAAAAACTCTTCACAATGTGGCTTTGACTGTAGGCAAGTGGTCCGACAGGCTGAAAAATAAAAGACACGGTTCGTGTTGTGACTGAAACATGTGAAACAAAGGCGGTCTGAACGGCAGTGGGCTTCTGTCGTGTGCTTGTCATCATTGCATATGCGACAATTTATAACAGGTCTGGCTCGACCCCATGTGCGCTTGTGACGAGCAGATGATACCTGGCCACCAACCTGAACTTTATCAAGGACCTGCCTGAGCATAGACATCATCTGTCAAGCATGGCTCCTTCTTGTGGGAGACTGAGCTGCTGACTTTTTGGGACTGGAGCAAAAGGTTGACACTGCACTTGTGAGAACTGGCAGTGCTGCTTTGCAGGTTGCAGAGCAGGGAGGTAAGACTGTGGAGAAGGGGAATCTAATGTAGCGGCCAGCTGCTGGTTCTGTACCATCACAGGGGAACATGAATTTGGTGGCGCCTCAGAGGCAGCTTGTACATTGTAAGAGCACAAAACATTATTTGATGTTTGTGCAGCACCAGGGATTCAGTGTGTGTCACAGGAGAACAGTGGGGCTGCAGATGGTTTGTGGGTTGGTGTTTTGATCCTGGACTCTCTCTCTGCTGCTCATCTAGCCTCTCCTGGTGTCTTTTGAGGTCCATTCATGTATTTGCTTGTACTTAAATCCTGAAGCCAGTTCTGCATCAGGGCAGTGTTTTACAAACATTTTAGCAATTTCACTGCTCATATCGTGACGCTTTAAACCAGGGGTCCCCAAGCTACGGCCCGCGGGCTGGATCCGGCCCGCCTCCTCATTTGGTCCGGCCCCCTGAACAATACCAGAGAGCATTCAGTGTTTTTTTTTCATATATATGTGGATTTTTCTTCAACCACCAGGGGGGCTCTTGAGCAGATATGAAACTTAGTTTCCCTCAATGGAATATATACTAGTCAGTACCAGTCACCGTTTCGCTCACGGTTTTTTTCCATTTGCATTCTGGGTAAAAATCTATCTACAAACGCTAATATGTCGTCGGCAGTAATCCAACCCCCCCCCCCCCCCCCCCCCAACCGGGGCAAAAACAAATCACCGAGC
>NW_015115492.1:47065-54322 GCF_001443285.1 Poecilia latipinna
CCGGCCCCCAAGCTGGATAGAAAGCTAATCACTGAGGCCTGTTACCTGCTCTTCTTGTCTGGTTGTCGGTCACCTAGTACAACACAGAATAAAAACTCCTCACAGTGTGACTGACTGCAGCCGAGTGGTCCGACAGGCTGAAAAAAGAGACGCAGCGCCGTGACCGAGTGGTCAGCCACCAACACCAGCTCCCACTCATTGGGTCACATCTTTCCAGCCCAACCACGAGAAAAACTTTACAAATTATATTTGTAGATGTGAAACATTCTTACAGTACTTTGTTAATTGTTGAACTAGAAAAATATGACCCTAAGTAAAAAAGAAGTGAAGAGCTGCCTCTCTCGTACCCACCTCCACCAGCGGCAGCAATCTGGAGGGGGAGCCTGAAGGACCTCATCACACCACTAGGTGGCTCCAAACATATGTGTTGATTAAAAATATCATAAATACATACAATTATTATAATTATTTTGGTTAAAATTCACATAAAGATACTTGTGTAATGAGGCAGACAGCTTAAGGCCCCACCCTCCTGGGTGCTGTGGTGGCACAGGGGCAACGCACAACCAACCCATGTATTGAGGCCTGGGTCCTCATGCCGGTGGTCACAGGTTCGATTCCCGGCCTCGTGACATTTGCTGCATGTCTTCCCCCTCTCTCATTACCCTCTTTTCTGTCAAACTACTTTCAAATAAAGGCCACTAGAAGGCCCCACCCTCCTCATTTGCACAGTGAGACAGCGGCGAGGTGTGCGGGTGACATCATGGACCAATGTGTTCACCCGAGGTCCGGCTGGTGAAGCGGAGGGTTTCGGTGTTAGCTCTGTGATCTCACCGCTCAAGCTTCCTCCAGCCTGAAGCGGCCCACTTCCTGTTGGAGTCAGATGGGTTTCTGCCTCGCTTACAAAGACGCTTGGTTCCTGCTGGATCACCTAAAGGTTCAGGTTTCGTTGGTGTGAGGTCCTTCTGCAGCTGAGCTGCCCGCCTCTCTGCCTGCACGTTTGTCCTCTTAGCCAAAGGAAATGCTGACTGTTAACAAGATGGAGGCTCCTCTCCTTCTCTGGTTTACATCACTGAGCAGAGGAACCATTCTGCCTCCACAACAGCCCAGAATGCCCCCGTGATGGGTGTCTCCCCTCACCATGTCAGAGGCCGAGCTGAACCCGTTACTATAACAATAGACGTCCCTTCAGTCCTGCTCTCTGATTGGCTGCTTTTCTCTGCAGGTGTTCAACACTAAAACAGCCCAGCTGATCAGCCACCACCAGGTGGAGCTCAAGCAGCATTTCCCCAAAGAAGGGTGAGACTTTGGACATCGCACACACGGGATGGCTTTCACAAAAGTTTTCATCCACATGAACTCAAATAAATCTGCGTCTGAGGCTGAGCGTTAGCATTCTAACCCAGAGGGGGCAGTATAGAGCTAAGGTAAAACCTGTCAGCCAATCAGAATCCTTCATCTGTAGGTTGAACTACTTTCAACATATTTGAAAATAGGCTCAAGATGATGTAACTGGAAATATTGGTGCATTATTTCACTCAACAGACACAAATACAGAGGTTTCTCACATCTCCCCTTTGGTCATAGTTTTTATAAATAATCGTTTTTAGTGATATTAGATGTTTTTGTGTATATGAAAGGCCAAAGCACATAAAAATGTGTCGGTTTTCCCAGATATCAGCTATGTTTGGACTAGGCCTCAGCCAGTTCCATTCAGTCATCTGTTAGGAGGCAGAACCTGGACTTAGTGCAAAGACATGTCGAACATGTGTGGACCAATCATCTCCTCAGGTGGGTGGAGGCGGACCCCAGGGAGATCATGGACACCGTCCACGAGTGTCTGGAGAAGACCTGCCAGAAGCTGGCGCAGCTCAGTGTGGACGTGTCCCGCATCAAAGGTTTGGACGCTGCCGCTGGTGCGGTTCTGTTTCTGCAGCTTCATCCATCCACCTTCACATTGTTGTTGTTGCTCTGCAGCGGTGGGGGTGACCAACCAGAGAGAAACCACCCTGGTCTGGGACAAGGAGACCGGAGAACCGCTCTACAACGCCATCGGTGAGTCCAGCCACATGAAACCAGTAAGGATTGGTTCCAGTAAAACCTGCAGAGGCTTGGAAGGAAGCTTCTCCTGGACCGGATCAGCAATGGAGGTAGTCAGCAGCTCTGCAGCCAGCTTAGGTTGGGTTCATCTAGGTTAGGTTTATTTCTTAGGTTCATTAGGTTACTAAACCAGGTTTTCATCCTGGTCATGGAACACTGGACCAACTCTACACCCTCAGCAGAGTCCTGGAGAGTTCTGGGAGTTCCCCCAACCAGTCTACATGTCCATTTTGTAGACCTGGGGAAGGCGTTGGACTATGTTCCTCAGGAAGTCTTGCAGGGGTACCAGATCTTTTGATATGGGCTGCTGGTCCCTGTGTGACCGCTACCAGAGCTTGGTCCTCATTACCGGCAGTAAGTTGGGCTCCGGTGAGAGCTGGACTCTGTCCAGGCTGCCCTTTGTCACCGATTCTGTTCATGGTGTTTGTAGACCAGCCAATGTGTTGAGGGGATCTGTTTTGGTGGCCTGAGGATGGAGGAGTTTAAGTATCTCTGAACTCATGAAGGCGGATTGGTGGAGTCTGCAGTGAAGCGGGCGCTGTACGTATTTGTCATGGTGAAGAGAGAGCTGCGTCGGACCTATGGTCATGAGCTTTGGGTAGAGGCTGAAAGAACGAGGTCATGGATTCAAGCAAACGGAATGAGTTTTCTCTGCATCGAGAGTCAATCTTCCTCTGGGAACGCCGTGGGATTCTCCTGGTGTAGCTGGACCAGGAGGCTGAAGGGAAATCTGGGCCTCCCTCGACCTGACCCTGGATTAAGATGAACATAGGTTTAATTCAAAGCCTTCACAAGAACAAAAGAACAAGAACTGCAAGGAAAACATGGAGGTTCCAGTAGGTTTGGTTCAGTTGACTGATGGAGTCCATCAGTTTTTACCATAACTGAACTCTTCAATAGATCGAACTGGACTCGTTATACTGTACCAAATTGGACTCCTCTCCTGCAAAGGCCTCCAGACTTTTCCAAGTGACAGACGGTTAGCTGACCTCCTCTCAGAAGCAGCTGGACTCTGATCATGTGGACGTGCTAATCTCTGTGCTCTGCACTGTTCTGCAGTCTGGCTGGACCTGAGGACGCAGTCCACTGTGGAGAGACTCATCACCAAAACTCCCAGCAGGAGCAAGAACCACCTGAAGGTAGGACTGATAACCCTAAATCTCGAGAGGTCAGGGAGCCACTGAGGTCAACTTGTTGTTGGTTCTCCTGTGGGTTCTACTGGACTCGCCCGGCAGCATAAGACCGGTCTGCCCATCAGCACTTACTTCAGTGCTGTGAAACTCCGTTGGTTGCTGGACAATGTGGAGGCGGTGCAGCAGGCGGTTCTGAGTAAGAGGGCCATGTTTGGGACCGTGGACTCCTGGATCATCTGGGTAGGAGCAGCAGGCCGCCGGTTCCAGCTCCAGGTTTTTGTTCCTGCCAGTTAAAGAGCTTTCTCTCTCCTCCAGAGTCTGACGGGTGGCCGAGACGGAGGAGTCCACGTCACGGACGTGTCCAACGCCAGCCGCACCTTGCTGTTCAACATTCACAGCCTGGACTGGGACCCCGAGCTCTGCAGGTAACCTGGACCAGCCCGTCTCACTGGCCGGAGAAGCCGGCTCTCAGGAACCGGATCTCAAGCTGTCCTGTCTGGGTCTGGACTCAGATCGAGAGCTTATCAATTTCCCAGGAATGTTTTGGTGCTTCAGGTGCTGGGAATATTTTCCCACAAGTCTTTGGAAACTGAATTTATTCTTCTTAAGTTGAAGCTTGGATCACTTCTCATTCAGGCTACCATTAATTTCCGACCGGTTCTGGCCGGGTCTGACCAGTTGTCCAGTCATTTAAAGCTCCAGTTTGATGGACTCGGTTGTGTTTCCAGTTTCTTTGACATCCCGATGGAAATCCTGCCCACCGTCAGAAGTTCCTCTGAGATCTATGGCCGCATGGTGAGCCCTGAACGCCACGACAACCATCATTAATCACAACAATGATAATTAATCACAACAATGATAATTAATCACAACAATGATAATTAATCACAATAATAAGAAACAATCTGAAACTAAAAGTGCTTCTCAGATTTTCATGATTTTCTGTTCTAACATCTATATTCTGGTTCTGACCCATTACTTATTGCAGTGGTTCCCAAACTTTTTCTTCTGTGCCCCCCCCTATGGAGGGGGGGAGGGGGGCAGCGACTTTTTTGGGGGCAAAATGAATGTACGTAGCTGAAAATAGACACCAACATCGGTAGCCTACAAGGAATTTGTTAAGCTTAAGGTTCTGTATTGATATTAGCTAGTCATCTTTTAGATAACATTACCTGCATCCAACAGCTTTATTCAACTCAGTCGGTTAGTTTGGAGGGAAAAACTGTGAAAAGTTCTTTACTGGTTTGCTGCCGTGATTCTAACACAAACCTACGTAGCTCCGCCCAGCAGCAGCAGGTCTCCTTCACAGGTGGAAACCCAGCGCGAGCGTCGTAGCGCTCATGTTGCGTTTAAAGGCGGCTCGGAAAAACAGGTTACAACATGTTAACAACGGATTAAACAACGGATTAAACTGCTGATAAAAGTGACAGAGGACACAAATATGGGAAGTGTGGAAGCATCTACTGTATCAAAGTGACATAGGAATAACAGAGAGTTGGCCATTCTAAGGTAAAAACCCAGCGCATACAGTGTTTGTTTTTTTTTTCATCCAGACGGCTTCCCGCGCCTCCCCTGCAATGCCACGGCACCCCCCCTAGGGGGCGCGCCCCACAGTTTGGGAACCTCTGACTTATTGAAAGTATTTACACCGTTACACATTTTTGGTGCTTGTACTTTTTTCCTGAAGTCTGGACTTTAACTAGGCCACTCTAGAACCATGGTACTTTATGTGCCCACTGACTAATAATCACAACGTTCTGCTTAAAATAAGTTCTTTATGAATGAAGAGGTTCTAATGGAACCGGGTCAGAACCGCTAACTTAGAACTGAAACCGTTCAGAAAGCGTCAGTCAGAATAACTGGAAGTTCTGTTGGGTCGGAACTGAAACCCGGAGTTTTCCAGGTTTGAAAGTATTAAACTGAATGAAGTGCAGCAGAAATGATTCTTTTCTGCATTTTAGTCAATAAAACATGGAATCACATCTAAAGCGTTGCACTGAGGCTCCGCCTCCTTCCAGCAACTCCAGGAAGTCCAGTGGTGTTACTGGTGCTTCACCAGTCCAGGCCTCTGGTTTCCAGTTTGATTCAGTGAACATCCAAACTCCATCATGTCATGACAGCGAACAGGAAACGCCTGTGCCGTTAAAACATGGCCGCTCAGTGAATACGAGGCATTTCCTGTTTGCGCTCATCAGGACTGATGGCGGTGTTTCCGTCCCGATGGACCGTCTTCACTCTGACCCGCAGCGGCAACGCGTTGCTACCGTTGAGCAATCCAACAGTCATGAGTACGAAACCGTCACATTTATTCAGCCGGGTTTGAGTTGCCATGACGACCTGTTGAAACCGGAGCGTTTACCAGCCTGACAGGTTCTGTTAGAAGCTGCATGTCGCTCCAGATCAGAACCGGTCCCGTTCTGAACAGAACCCGGTTGCTGCACGCTGTTTGTTCAGGTCCAACTGAATGTCCTGTCGGTGTTTGTCTCATGTCTTATCTTCCGGACCAAACCCGACCCGATCTGCAGTCCAGAGGTCAGCTGCACGCCCCACTGCTTTGGTCCAGAACATTTTTACTGGTTTTAGCTTCTTTTTGACGTTTTGATCCTCTTAACAGTCGCAGGTTTTATTTTCCAGAACTGAGCAACATGTGGGCTTGGTACCAGATGACCCGGTTCTGCTCAGAGGTTCTCATTCTGCTGTGGGACGTTTTATTGAACTTCTCTGTAAATCTGATCTGATAACAGCGTCAGATCGTTGCACTTTGGTCTCTGCAGTGAGACCAAAGTGTAACGATCGTTGGGTAAAGATATTAACCAAAGATCAGAGGAATGCATGACTGCTTTGCTTTATTGGACCTTTGTCCAGGTTCTACAGAACAACCCGTCCTAGTTTATGATCCACTTCGGTGAGATTTTGTTTTAATCTCTAAAAACCAAAACCATTTCCTTTTGAAATGCCCAGAACTGGACTGCAGCCAAAGTCCAAAGAATTGTTTAAAGACGACCTAAGACTTTTGCACAGCGATGCGTTTCAGTCGATGTTGATGATGGCGTCCAACTGAACCTTCTTCCTGTTTCTCCAGAGGTCTGGCTCGCTGGCAGGGGTTCCCATCTCGGGGGTAAGGGGCTTCTGGTGTACTGTCAGGAGTCCAGTCAAGGTTCTGCCGGTCCTCCATCTTGGACCGGTTCCTCCAGAACCTGACGGTGTCGTTATCTCTGCCAGTGTCTCGGGGACCAGTCAGCAGCCCTGGTCGGTCAGATGTGCTTTGAGGAGGGTCAGGCCAAAAACACGTACGGGACGGGATGCTTCCTGCTCAGGAACACAGGAACCAAGGTAAGACGCTTCAGAACCTTCAGAACCGTCAGAACCATTTCCTACGATCCAAACTGAGTTCATTGTCTTCTGGTGATTCTGGCAGCCGGTGACGTCCGAACACGGCCTGATCACCACAGTCGCCTACAAGCTGGGGAGGGACAAGCCAGCCTGCTATGCGCTGGAGGTGGGACATGTTGGTTCTTCACTAGGTTTGTCTGACCAACGGGTCGGGACCAGGGGACATCCTGTCCCTGCAGGGTGAGGACTGCCAGGTCCAGATCCTGCTCAGTAAACTGGAGGGCAGTCGGACTATTTGATCACTCATGGCTGACCCCAGTTGTATGACCTCTAGGAGGAAGGGAACCTGCTGATGCAGTTTGTCTGTAGGAAGTGTTTCAACCTGGTCCAGTGCTTCTCAATTCCAGTCCTCCCCCCCCGCTCTGCATGTTTTAGATGTGCCTCTATTCCAGAACAGCTGATTCAGACGATTGCATGCCCATCAAGTACTGCAGAAGCCTGTTAATCACCCACAGATTCAATCCAGGTGTGTAGCAGAAGGGAAACACCTCAACATGCAGGGCCGTGAGCTGCAGGGCCGGGGCTGGCCCCCAACCAACCAAACTAAACCTACAGAGTTGACCAACCAACAAACCAGCTAACTCAATATTACATTGAGTCTGTCATACATTACAACAATGTATGACAGACT
>NW_015115492.1:60295-61678 GCF_001443285.1 Poecilia latipinna
TTTCATTTCATTTCATTTCATTTCATTTCATTTCATTTTTCCATGTGCTGCTATTTCACATCAGAATGTTGGTTAATGTTTCATTAATTATGATCTAATTTACCCACAAGCCCCCAAACAGCTGAGCAGCCGAAGAGGCCAGGAGGAGGCTGGTCATAATGTAATGACTGAAACCGTTTCTCTGCAGGGTTCGGTGGCTATAGCAGGAGCAGTGATTCGCTGGCTGAGGGACAACATGTGCATTGTGCAGTCGTCCTCTGAGATCGGTAATTCTTGAAGCCCGGTTCTGGTACCAGAACCAGGAAGCTTGTGTTGGGAGGAGGTGTGAGTGTTTTACCGCCACCCTGTGGTTTCAGAGCAGCTAGCAGCTGAAGCAGGAACGTCCTACGGCTGCTACTTCGTTCCAGCGTTCTCCGGCCTCTACGCTCCGTACTGGGAGCCGAGTGCCAGAGGGTGAGACTCTCTAACCCGTCTGGTCTGTGGGTCCAAAGCTGTCCGCCCCTAACCTCTGCTTGTTCCCAGCATCATCTGCGGCCTCACCCAGTTCACCAACAGGAGCCACTTGGCATTCGCCGCCCTGGAGGCCGTCTGCTTCCAGACCAGAGAGGTGAGCAGGCATAAAGAACCTTTGGTTCTGCTGAGGTCCAGTTAAGTCTGATGGTTGTCCTGCTGCGTGCCAGATCCTGGACGCCATGAACCAGGATTGCTGCATCCCGCTGCCGGTGCTGGGCGTGGACGGAGGCATGACGGGGAACCGGCTGCTGATGCAGCTGCAGGCCGACATCCTCTGCATCCCCGTCGGTAAGAACGGCCTCCTCAGTTACTCTGGGTTTTAGAACCGCTTCTGTTTCTGTCAGAGACAGTCACCTCTGACCTTTGACCTGTCCACCCTCACAGGTAGCTAACAGAATCACCTTCTGAGTCCAAACATAACAGAGTTGGGATAAAAGTAAATTATTTTTCATGACTGTAATTAAATTAATGTCCTGGTCTGGTTCTGGTTCTGATTCTGTCTGTCCCTGCTTTCAGTGCGGCCCAGCATGTCCGAGACCACGGCTCTGGGTGCAGCCATGGCGGCCGGCGCCGCTGAGGGTGTGGAGGTCTGGAGCCTGAACCCGGATCAGCTGCCTGAGGTCACGGCTGAGCGATACCAGCCTCAGATCAACACCCAGGGTCAGAACCAGAACCAGAACCACACAACACACCGCCTACTGGTCATTTAGCTCAACTGTAGTAATTCAAATTCAAAAACTTTTTATTGATCCCAAAGGAAATGTAATGTAGCCAGAGGTCGTATTAGAGCAGGAGAGGGCGGCTCCCGGCCTGGGCGGCTCCCGGCCTGGGCGGCTCCCGGCCTGGGCGGCTCCCGGCCTGGGCGGCTCC
>NW_015115492.1:66445-67991 GCF_001443285.1 Poecilia latipinna
AAACCACCGACTGAGGCCCCAATAACTTATAATAACTGAAATTAAACGACTGCTGCTGTCTGAACGCAGCTTCACTACTTCCTCCTGGTGGCATCTGAAGGGAAATCTGTGCTGGTTCATCAGTCAGCTGGATCTGATCCAAACCATTCTGAGTTTTTACCAGGATCTTTTTGTGGTTTCGCTTCTACGAAACGGACAGATGTTACGTCTGCTGCTCTCCTTCTGGAGGTAACGTCTTCAGCTCCATTTGTTAAAACTGCAGGATGAGTTCAGTTTAATCCTTTGCAGCGGCGGAGCCGCGTCTGCATTGGTTGTGCAGCCGCAGCGCACTGCGCATGTTACTGTCTAATAACTTCTGCACTTTTATTTATGTCCTCAACATAAACTACAGAACACCGGCTCCTGTGTCTAGCTCAGTGTTTCTCCACCTGGTCCTCAGCCCCCCTGCTCTGCATGTTCCAGATGAGCCTCTGTTCCAGAACAGCTGATCCAAATGACTGCAGGACCATCAGGAGCTGCAGATCCTGTTAATCACCCAGAGATACAATCCAGGTGGCAGAAGGGAAACACCTGAAACATGGAGGACAGGAGGCCTGAGGACCAGGGTGGAGAAACACTGAGTTAGACTGTAATGGATTATCACAACATTAAAAACTCTTTAGTTTTCTCTGTTCTATATGTAATGGAGACTGAAATTTACCGTTTCTGCCAAAGGTTTTAACGCTCTTCCTAACCAGACGCTCCAAAGCGTCCGGTCCATAACTCTTCAACACGCCGTCAGCTCCCGGTCAGAAAGTTCAGAGTCCATGAGATGATATTCAGAAATGATCTTTTATTCTTTGATTTTAGTTGCTTCTGCGATTAAATCTTTGTGTAAAGTCCAAGGGTGTTAATTAGAACCTGTCAAAGGGTATGGAAAATATTCCATTAACACGACCTCTGGTTGTAGCTCATGTTAACTCAGATTTTTCAGAGTTAGCGTAGATGGTGATGGCAGGAAAGATCTCCTGTAGCAGTCTGCATTACAGTGAATCTGAAGAAGCCTCTGAATGAAGACTTTGGTCAGATGCCAGAATCCTGCTGCTGCCATCTAGTGGCTGTTTCTGCTCCAACTGAACCAGTGTCTGTCCTCCACCAGAGAGCGAGTTGCGCTTCGCTCGCTGGAAGAAGGCCGTCCAGAAATCCATGAACTGGGAGACATCAGAGACCAGTTGCACCAGTAACGGTAAGCCGCCGCCACCGCAGCGCTGATGGACTACCTGAAACCAGAACCAGAGTCTCACTGGGCCCCATATTGGATGCTCTCTCATTGGCTGAACACAGGTGTAGGGAACGGCGCCCCCTGCTGGGTCCCTCGCCCCCATCAGAGTGGACCTCTAAGGTCCGGCCGTAGCCGTGAGGCATGTTGCTGGTTCTGACGGGCCGATGCAGCACGCGCCTCTAACACAGGGTTCTAATGGGTTCAGAACCAGCTCGGTTCACCAGGTTCGGCCGCGTTTCATTGGCTAATGCCCATTTGACGTCACTGCGCAGCTACCACGTGCTT
>NW_015115492.1:73178-74427 GCF_001443285.1 Poecilia latipinna
TGTGAGGATCTGCTGTTTTCCTCATCGACCGGTAGCATTTAGCTGCAACGCGCACAATGTTGGAGGCATCGCGTGGCTCAAACATCTTTATGTCGTCTAAAAAAGATGATATGAACTTGTTGGTTCCCCTGTTCATTGTCGTGGCTGATATTTTTTGAAAATCTGGCATTAATGCTACACTAATCGATTCAGAAATACTTTGTAGAGAGTCAGTCGGAATGAAAGACGCCATGTTTACATAGAAACTAAGGAGGCTTTGTTTGTGAGACATGCAGTGGGATTTTAGGGGGCGTTTCTGGGCGGAGCTTGGTAAGGTCCATTGGTTAAGCTGAGTAAAAAATAGATAGTTTATAGTACAAACCACAGGGTGAAAATAGCAATATAAATGATTTTACTACTATTGTTCCATGATGACACCCTGACCGCATGTCACTGACTTTAATTCCAGATGAGTTGTACAAGTTTATGTGTATCAAACCAATTAGTCCTCAGTGTCACTAAAGTGTCAGAAAGGTTGCTGATCCTTGTTCTAGGACTGTGGCACTTGAGTTCTAATGTCTTTATTCAGTATCACTACAGTGGTTTGTGTTGCATCTGATAAGTCAGATCCAATGCAGGGTCCAGTCAGTAACTGTTACCCAACAAGGACATCATTTAAATTAAAGTTTCATTTCTATTGGGGTTTAACTGATGTATTTTTAAATCTACTTGACACAAAATTTGTCATTCAGCTGTGAGGATGGAGAGAAAGAAGAATCAGGACAGACAGGGGAATGCAACAGGTTGATCTAATATTAGTGAACAGCTACTTAATTTCAAGCAATAGTTTTTAAACATTAAAAAAAAACTGTATTATGATGTGTAATTTACATTTAACATATAATGCTTTTTGACCATATGACTGAGTGGAGAACGCCACAGACTGAAGGAGACAGACATGAGGTCAGTGATAGAGGAGACAACATGTAGGAATGATTACATTAGGGAGGCAACAAGAAACTAAACATTAGAGATGTGCCGATCAGGTTTTTTCCTGCCGATCCCGATCCCGATCACCATGAGGGCCGATCACTGATATTGATCACATCATTATTATGTTTTTAATCATAAGCACTACTGATTACATTATGTGGAAAAAAGAAACATGAATTCGCCTTAATTTAGACAAAAACTTGTTTTTAATAACTTTTCCCCAGAAAACTAAACAAAACAGGCATTGTGCAAATTTGTACTGCTATTGGTAAAACTA
>NW_015115492.1:78835-90114 GCF_001443285.1 Poecilia latipinna
CTAAAAATAAAAACTAAAAAAAAAAAATTGTAATTTCTGTCAGATGCAACAAAGGCAGCTTTAGTTTTACAGTTAACTATATACAAAAATAACAATGACAAACTCACAACACGTCAATAACAAACATTACAGAAACTAATTATCACAACTCCTGCTGTTATAAATCACAGTTGGTAACAGAGGCTCTGATAAGATACTAAAATAAGTGGGGAAAAAATAACTTAAATTAATAAGAGACATGTTAGGGGGCTACAAATTAAAAATCTTCCATTAACTGATACAATTTTATTGCATTTAGAATCTGCATCTTTTTCAGACATCTTTTAAACAAACAGTTTGTTTTTGAGAGCAGAGATTGAGGGGGAGCGTTTTGCATAACGGCATTTATGGATATAATATTTTGTTACAATAATTAGAACATTGACTAAAAATTCCAGATTTTTTTCTTTAATGGATAAACCGAATTAAATGTTTTGTAAGGAAACAAAATCCAAATTTATTGTCTTAGAAGACAGAAAGTTACGAAGTTGATCCCATAAGTTTAACACTTCTTTACATTCTTAAACCAAATGTTTAGTTGTTTCCAACTGAGTTGTGCAAAAACCACAATTCTCAACATGAAAATTAAATCTCTCTCTTAAGCACTCATTTGAAGGATATGTGTTTATTATTTAAAATGTAATTCTTTATGTTTGGGAGGAATTGGGAATTTTAAATAATTTGTCCTAATTTTGACTAACCTAGATTTGTTAAAATCTATGATAGAGCTGTGTTTATGTTACTTATTGAATACTGGTTCAAAAACCTGTTGCAGCATTAATTACCTTTAATGTCCACATACTCAGTTTGAATCTTGTGGAGTCTTGGAATAGAGAAATTAGTTAAACTGTTCTGACAGAATGAGGACATCAGGGATGCTTCGTAGTACTTCCTTATAATTTGTTAGTGAACAGTCAGTTCCATATTTCCTGTTAAATTCCTCCAAACTGAGAATTTCACCATTTCCATCCAGTAAATGAGTAACTGACCAGATTTGTTCATTCCACCAGTCTTTCATGAATATAGATATTCTACCACATAGAATGGCTCTGCTGTTCCACAGTGGGACTTTATGGGGCTGAAGTTGTTTAACATGAACCTCCACTGTAACAAAACCTGTTGATGGAAAGCAGAGAGCTGCAGGGAGTTTAGATAATTCAGAATCAAAACCTCCAACCTTTTGAAATACGATGGAACAACAAACCAAATTAGATCACCGTGTTTTAAAAGGGACTGAAGCCATCTCATTTTTAAAGTGCCATTCGTGATTTCAAAATCGATTGCCTTCATACCACCTTCCTCATAATGTTTTAGCCAATCTCTTTCTGATGTAATGGTGTTTGTTTTTCCAAATGAAGTTAAAATTAATTCTGTTAATCTGTTTTATGAGATTAGGAGGGACGGCTAAGGAATATGCAGGAAACGTCAGCCTGGATAAGGATTCAGTTTTTGTTAATAATGTTAACAGTGTCAAGTCTCTGCAGACAATTGTTTAAGGTTCTGCCACATTTATCAATGTTGTCTTGTAATTTTTTTCTTACGCTAGTAGCTTGACATTTAGTAATCCACATTCCTAAATACTTAATTTCATTTTTAACTGGAATATTGAAAATGGAAGAATCAGAACAGTTATGGATACTTATAATTTCACATTTATTAATATTTAGCTGCAGCCCTGAGGCTTGAGAGAACAACTCTGTTTCCCTTAGAGCTCGAGGAATTTGTTGTTTATCTGTAAGGAATTGGGTGTATCATCTGTGAATTGGCTAATGATTATTTTCTGGTTATTTATTTCCAAACCTTCTATATTAGAGTTATTAATTGTTATTGCTAGTAATTCCGCGACTATAATAAATAATAGAGGCGAAATACTGCAACCTTGTCTGATTCCTCTTTCTACTTTGAATCTGTGGCCTGAGGCAGAGACACACAGATGTTAATGTTGGTGTTTAACATGGTGATCATACTAAGAAAACTATTTCCAAGACCAAAATGTCTCAAAGTGTTAACAATAAATTGATGTTCCACAGAATCAAATGCTTTGTGGAAATCTAAAAACAACATAAAACCATCATTTCTTACTAAGTGACTATAATCAATCAGGTCCAGAACCAGGTGGATGTTGGTATGGATGGATCTGCCTTTTCCAGAGCTACTTTCCCCAGATTTGAAGGATGAGTCCGGTGAATCCTTTACGGCCCACCATATCCCATGATTCATTGCGGGTCCCAACCGGACATTCAGGCAGAGCGACCAATTATTTTGCTATATTACACTTTAAATGACACATTAGGATTTTGTACAACGTTTTTAGGCGTGAATATAAACTTGTGTAAGTCTCAAATATCTGCTCGGTTCACCAAAACATAATCTGCTCTGACCTTTCCGGACCCGTCTGCTCCGCTGCCCTCCAGCCGTCCGCCGGCCGGGCGCTGCAGGTCCGGTGTTACGCCCGACTCCCGGCACATTGCTATAAAACTCCCGCCAGCTTTCCCCACTGGGTGGGAGTTAAACACCGACATTATTCAGACAGGTAATATTTAGTTGTAAAATGTTTGGTTTACTAAAGTATTTCCTTTATTCCTGAGCAAATCGGTTTCAAGTTAAGATTCAAGTTAAGCCTTCAAACATAATAGGTTTATTTAACTGTAATGGCTTATCCGAGATTTGGAGAGTATTATATTTGAAAATGAATAATTTGCTTATATTTATTCTTGGTAGTAATGTGCAACACACATTTGAACATTTTAGAATCAAACTAACAGATTTCTGTTACTGTGGAGCAGCCTTTACTAGAAAAGCTGAATAACAGAAATCAGGAGTTATGACTGAAAACAAACTTCGGCTCCGTTGTTTTGTTTTCAGTTGGAACCAATCGATGGGATCGATTCCTGTACAGTCGACGTGTTGTGAATCGCCGTAGCAACCCGGTTCAGACAACTGTTGTTCCTGCAACAGAACCGGGTTTACAGGTCCTGAACCTGCTCCGTTTCTCCTCACAGGTCGGCAGCAGGGATCCAACTGAGTCCACATGGTGGTACCGGGTACAGTGCTGGTTCTGGAGATGAAACCGACCCTGGAGCTTCTGAAAGAACCGGCCTAGTTTAAGTTTTGCTCATTTAAACCAGTGATGTTAGAGCGGGACCACCAGAACCGTTTCCAACCCAACCAGAACCTTTTGTCTTGGACCTCATTTGTTCCAGATGAAGGTTCGGTCCAACTTCACTTGGGTTTCTGGCAGAACCTCAGCCAGAAACCCAGTTCTGACCCGGTTCTGACCCACTGTGAACATAATCTAGAAACGATCAACAGAAGTTTAAACCTGGAGAATCGGATCCAGATTCAAATGTGGAAATGTTTTTATTGTCATCCTGAGATACTTGATTAACTGAGCAGAAGATTTTAGACCAGAATAAATGTCTTCAAAATAAAAACTTCATTTTAATATCATGTGTCCTAGTCAAAGTCTGAGGTGAAATAAAGTTTAGAAACACAAAGAACTTTGTTTCCTTTATTAGAAAAGTTGAGTTTTACAGGACATTTACAGGAGAAGGGGATGGAGGGGGGCTCCGGTCGGTGGGGGGGGCTCCACTCCGGTCGGTGGGGGGGCTCCGCTCCGGTCGGTGGGGGGGCTCCGCTCCGCTCGGCGCTCCGCTCCGGTCGGTGGGGGGGGCTCCGCTCCGCTCGGCGCTCCGCTCCGGTCGGTGGGGGGGGCTCCGCTCCGGTCGGTGGGGGGGCTCCGCTCCGGTCGGTGGGGGGGCGCTTGCGCTGCGCTCCACTCCGCTCAGCGGGAGAACTGCCGGCGGTCGCTCGGCCCTCTGCTGACGTGTTTGAAGATCCGGGACTTCCTGACGTTCTTGGCCTTCTGGTAGCCGAAGCCGCCGCCACCACCGCGCTTCTGCAGCTTCAGGCCTTTGCTGCTGTGAACGTCTGGAGGAGGCAGAGTCAAGGAGGAACCATGGAAACCATAAACACTGATTTGAAATCAGATTTTCTGTTCAGACTGAATTGGTTCAGGATTTAACATTTGGGTGAATTTGGAGCAACAGGTTTTTCTCTCCAATCAGAACAATAAAATCTGATTAAAATCTTTAAAAAAAAAAAAGATCCCAGTTAGAGTTTCTGCTTATTACTACGGCCCACCAGTCCGGTCCGGTTCAACCCAACTCCAGTCCGCTTGCTATAAAGTCTGGTTCAGTTGGTGAGGTGTGGACACTAGTTGACCTCTGACCTCTGGTCCTACAAACTTTGGTCTGGATTCNGTTTGAGTGTGAACGCCAAGTGGACCGGAGACCGCTCCAAAAGCAGGAAGTGGACTACAGTGCAGGGCATTCTGGGTAAATGCAACCAAAGGTAACGTGCTAGCCTAGCGCTAGCAACAGAAATAAAGAGAAATCCTCCAACTGCTAAAATTGACGCTTCCATTTTGTTTTCATCTGGTGAAGAAGGAAGTTGCTCTCAGTGTCTTCAGCGGTTCTTGGTGCAGCGCCCCCACAGGCCAGGAGGGGAAGTCCATTCACACCTCCACAAATGAACCGGACTTTCCCAGGAAGGCGGACCGGAGATGATCAGCTTTATTGAGGTTTTGATTAGTCCTGAGCAGCTAAGAAAAGGATACTGAGGTCAACGTAGGGCGGCACGGTGAATCCAAAGGACAGCGCCACCATGGGAAGGTTCAGGGTACTGACGCTGTAGATCTGCTTCAGAGAGTGAGAGTCGTAGGCCCGGACGTACGACTTGTAGGCCTCCTGGGCCGACTTGTGCAGGTAGTAGTTCTTTTCTATCAGCTTCTCCAGCTGGACGGGACAGAGGCACAACTGGTTCAAACCGGGTCAGAACCGAGAACAAAACAGGTTTGGGTTCTTACCTGAGACTGGATGTCAGAGATCTTACTCCAGGAGAACTCAAACTCGCTCAGGGGGACCTGAAGCAGAGAGAGCAGAGCCAGGGGTCAGCCAGGGGTCAGAGGTTAGTCAGAGGTCATGCTGGGGTCAGAGATCACCTTGGCCTGCTTCAGAAAGCGCAGGAAGCCCAGCTCCTGGGGTCGCAGGATGAGCAGCGCGTGGCCGCGGCCGTCGATGCCTCTGGCGGTTCTGCCGACCCGGTGGATGTACTCCTACAGACGGGGAAAAGACAGAGTTCAGAGGTCAGAGTTCTAGCCACTCGGTGCCGCCCACCCCTCCCGGCGCTGACCTTGGGGTCGTCTGGCGGGTCGTACTGGACGATCCAGTCGACCTCAGGGATGTCGAGGCCGCGCGCTGCCACGTCAGTGCACAGCAGGATGCCGGAGTCGGCGTTGCAGAACTGGAAGAAGGTGGTGGTCCGCTTGGTCTGCTTCTGCTTGCCCTGTAGGGAGAAACGGGCCAGTCAGAACCCAGCGGAACAATCAGCTGGGTCGGTTTGGGTCAGGAGCTCACGTGGATGGCCATGACCGGGAGGTCGATGTAGTTGAGAAGCTCGTAGTGGAACTTGACCGACATGCAGGAGGAGAAGAACACCATCAGCTTCTTCCTGCGGTTCTTCTTCAGGAAGGTGAACAGCAGCAGGAAGCGCTTCTCCGACGGACACACAACGTAGCCCTGCAGGGGTCAGGAGGTCAGCCAGGGGCCAGAGGGGTCAGAGGGGCTCCGTCGGTCAGAGGCCTACCTGCTCCAGGCCGTCCACGGTGGCGCTGTCCTTGTGGTCGTCCACGCCAACGTACAGCGGCTCCTTCTTCAGGGAGATCCGGGCCAGGTCTTCCACCCTGCGCGTCTGGGTGGCCGAGAACAGCATCGTCTGCCTCTTCTCTGCAGAGACAGGGCAAACGGGGTAAAACGGGGCAACCGGGGTATCTGGGGGTCAGAACGCGGCGGTGCAGTGGGACGTACTGGGCAGCAGCTTGATGATCTGCTTCAGCTCCTCCTCGAAGCCGACCTCCAGGATCCGATCGGCCTCATCGATGATCAGACACTGCAGGTTCTTAAACATGAAGCCCGGCGTGTTCTGGGAGGAGACAGAAGGTAAACTGGGAGGCAACCAAAAGCAGAACCAGTACATCCAAACGGAGCCTCTGGTGCAGAAACTAGCCTGCAGTTTCACCGTCTCACCTGCAGGTGGTCCAGCAGGCGGCCGGGCGTGGCCACCAGGATGTTGACACCGTTGGCGAGCCGCTGGGCCTCAGCGGAGCGGTTGCTGCCACCCATGATGAGGCCGAAGGTGTGGACGTCGTGCGCCATCAGCTCCTTCATCACGCCATACGTCTGCATGGCCAGCTCCCGCGTCGGAGACAGGATCACCACGCCGGTACCTGAGGGAGGGTTGAGTGGGCGGAGCCTCAGCATAGGGATGGAGAGCAAGGAGGCGAAGCCTCAGGAGGAGGACTCACCGTTCCTGGGCATGAACTTGAGCTTGTTGATGAGTTCGATGGACGGGATGAGGAAGGCCAACGTTTTCCCGCTGCCAGTTTTAGCAGCTGCCAGGATGTCTCTGAGGAGAAATGATGGGATGAGCTGATGATGTCATCATTAGGACCTGATGATGTCACCAGGAGGAAGCCTGCCACAGCAGTGCAGTTCACCTTCCCTCCAGCAGGGGCCGGATGGTTTTGTGCTGGATCTCGGTCATGTGCTCGAAGCCCATCTCCTTGATTGCCCTCAGGATGTGGTCGCCGACCAGGCCGGTGAGAGAGGCAAACGAGGTGTCCTCGAATGCGCCTGAACAGAAAGCAGCAGGTCAGCTTCATCCTGACGAAGACTACAGCTCTTGTTCTTCTGCTGCGAGTCAACGTCACCGCTGGAAGGCAGCGCCACCTGGTGGTGCCTTCAGCTTACCTGTCAGTCCTGTGGGTAGTTCAGGCTCCTCTTCCTCTACTGCTTCATCATTAATCTCTCCTCCATCCTCTTCCTCAGTCCTGATCTTCTTCTCAGCTGAAACTGAAACATCAAACCAGTAAACCCAGTGAAACCAGTAAACCCAGTGAAACCAGTAAACCCAGTGAAACCAGTAAACCCAGTGAAACCAGTCTGCTTCCTGGTGCTGACTCCACCTCCAGCTCCGCCTGCTAGCTTCCTCTTCTTCTTCTTCTTCTGTTTCTTCAGAGACGTTTCCTCTGCCTCCTCTTCCTCGGCCGGGTTCTGCTGGTTCTGCTCTGGTTCTGTTGGACCAGCAGCAGCCGGTTCCTCCCAGCCTTCCTCCTCCGGTCCGCTGGACCTCCCTGCACCAGAACCAGAACCGACAGGTTAGGATGGGTTCGTCCATCTGGGTAAAATCCATCATTAATGAAACTAATTAATATTTTCTAGTTTTATCTTTAAAACATCAACATGTAAATTAATAAAATGAGGCATAAAATTACAACAAAATCCTGCTGCTGATGATAATTTGATGCTGAAAGATTATTTCCTATTTTTTTATTTTTTATCATTTCCTTTATTTAACCAGGTGAACCCGTTGAGATCCAGATCTCATGTTGAACAGGGACCTGGTTACAAAATAAAACTAATTAATACATATGCACAAGTGTAAAACAGTTTATAAAACCAAAATTTAAATTCACAAGATGCTCAACATTACGTTGTTATTTTTTTATGGAATTATGATAAAATTCCTACATAATTCTACCAATATTACAACTTTACTCTCCAACTATTACAACTCTGGTAAGATTTTATTCTTATAACTTGTGGCGTTATTAACACTTTATTCTCGTAATGAAAGATAAATGTTTTCATAGCTTGGCTCTAATGCGCCGTCATAAAATATAAAGTACTTTAGCCAGAAACATTCAGCTCGTTATATTTAAAAATCAGCATTTTTTCAAAATATCAGTTTGTTCAAGGCAATCAGATTAGAGTTCACAGTTATGTTTGTAATAAAAATGTGCCTAAGCCGATCTCATGACGTATATGATCAATATTTATGTACATCAGTTTTGGTTCCCAGACTGAATAAACATTTTAAACTCCTGATTTAAACTGTAAACGGTTCAGATAAACTAACGGTCAGTGGTTTCCGTCATAAATAACCCCATCAGATTTAGATTCAGGACCAAGTTAATCTGAGATGCGGAGGATCATCCTGATGCCTGTGACAAGACGGCTCCGTTCTGTTGGGCCACAGTTTACTCTACAACACCTTATTCCGTCTCTGAGGGAACCAATAAAAACAGCATCCTGAAGAGTCCAGGAAGATCCTCCAACCTGGACCTAATGGGCCACCGGAACCCGCCCGCAGCCAGAATATTTCTGAATAAGACTAATAAACTGATTAAAACAGCTCGCTTTTAGCTTTATTCTGTAATCAGTCAGTTTAACGTAAGTTCTTATGATTCTCAGCCAGTTTTCGTGTCAGACCTGAACCTGTGGTTCTATCCCGGTCCCGGTTCGGTTCGGAGCCGTCAGTTGGTTCCGGATCACTCACCTGCCTCCTCTTCTTCCGACTGTCTTCTCTTCTGTTTCCTCTCCCGGTTCTTTTCGGTCCTTTTCTGGATTTTCTTTCGGAGCAGCTTCATCTGAAGGTCCGCCATGGTTCCTCAACACGTGTGTAAAAATGTGAAGACCAGGACCCCTCAGGGCACCCGTTGCTGTGCCTGAGTAAAAATAGGCGGAGAAGTAGACGTGTAAAAAGCAATGAACCAGATAACGGAAGAGTTTCAGCGATTAATCCCTTAATATTCTTTAAGGGTTTCCCCCTTCTTTTTTTGATTTTCTTTCTTTTTTTTATTACTTTTGGGGTTTTCTTACTTCTCGTTATACTGTTATCGTTTATTCATCGTAAGAGATGGATTTGCTTAACGTTGGCTACAGATTTTATGATATAATTAAGTGGTTGTATTCGTAAATGTTTACGATGTATTCGTTTAAAATAGATACAAAGTACAATACACATTAATCTAAAAATGCTCGCTGTTGTTCAAAAAAATAAATAAAACCTGTAAGTGTGCCTGAATAAAAAGATGTGCCCTGTTGCTCTGCTGAAGAAACCTACGGAGCCCTAGGGACAGGGGAACATTTTTTTCTTTTGCGTTCCCTCGCAATATGCTACCAATATTTGCTGGTCTATTTTGTATACAGTCACAAATGTCAGTTTAAAATGTCAAATATATACACATTTAAAGAGGTGTTTATTCATTACGGAGCCCCCTATGGAGGACCAAAACCGACATAATAAGAAATAAAAGAATAAATATATAAATAAAGGAAGAAATAAAAGCATAAATATATATTTAGTTTTCCCTTTTCCTTACACATGAATTTCCGTCAAGTAATGTATATATTTTCTTTTTCATTTCCCCTAAACATGCGTTTTGTCAAGAAAAATTGGTATTTTGCTTTGTCTCTTTCTCTTCTCCCTCTTCCGTTTGCTGTATTTCTGCTGCATCAACATGTTAATGTGGAGAGCTGTCCAGGTCCTCTACTATTGGCCAATAGAGCTTTGGAACGTGACGTCACTGCTGTAGACGAAGGGACACCAGCGCCATCTTTGGGGTCCTCTCTGTTAACATAACCGACAAAAACAACAGTCTGGCAGATTTTTTAAACCCAAGTTACTTAAAATAATTTAGCTATGGTACGAACTTGCTGCGTTATTGAATGTAATGTCCGATCACACGACTGAAACGGTTAAAAGATGGAAAACGGAGTTTCTTTTCACTATTTTCCTGCTTGGAAACAACGCGAGGAGGCTAAGCTAACGGAGCTAACGAAAAGAAGACGAATGTCCTGGTGTCAGCGGTGAGACGTCCTGATGTTACCTTCTCCAACATCCCCAGATACCTACAAGTTTGCTCCAGACATTTCTATTCTGGTGAGTGTCTAAATTCGCTTTGTTAGTGTTGTGTCATAATTTATTTTGCTATGATTTTGTCCGGGTGTACTCATGTTCGGTTAATGTTGAGTTCATTTAAGTGGGTCAACCTTGTTTAGGTCGGGCTAATATTGTTTATGTAGCATAGTCCGAGTTTTGTCAGTGGACATCGAGGTTCTTACATTATTGTGAAGTAAACTATTTTACTAGTGTTATCAGATTTACAGTATTAATACTGATGTGTGTTCTGATATGTCCTCTTCAAGGCAAACCGACGTGTGAAATGGATGAGCTCAATCCTGACTGGGGTCCAGCGCTGAATGTGGGTCACTGAGGTAAACGCCACAACATCGGACCGACAGGCGCGTCAATTAAAGAGGCGATACAGCAAAACCATCAACAAGTTACTGAGACTGTTTTCATTATTTACCCCAGAAGAGGTAAATAATGAAAACAGAGTAGCAGAGGCAACAGAAGAGGAGCAAGTTGGAGAGGCTGAGGAGGAAACGCCAGGAGAGGAGCTCAGCAAGGCTGCAGACTCTGAAGAGGAACAGGAACCATTTGTGTTGAAATACAGTTGGAAGTGGCTGTTTTCTCTCATTTAATAATTTAATGTTGTAAACATTCATGAATCGTTTGATTCAAGCACTTCAAGTTGCATGTAAACAGGTGAAGACATTAATCACATTTTAAGTAAAAATGTGATATTTAAATATTTCAGGTAATAAACATACACATAAAGATTATATTTTTAAATAAATATTTTAAACAATTATATAATCAGACATCTGTCAGGACTCTGGGTTTTTGGGTTTGTTTTGCTTTTCATTTTATTTAGCTTCATGTTTTAATTCACTAGTTTAGCCCTTCATGGTCCTTTTGACATTATTAGAGGTATTTAGTGTAGTTAGAATTATATTATTGCTTTTTCTTTGTCTGAGTCCATGTCAAGCCCTCTTTAATGACTATAGTTTAATTCTATTTTATCCCTCTAGTTATTTCTTATTTCAGCCTCCCTGCAGGGTTTCTAGTAATGTTTATTTCTTAATTTGATCACCATAGGTTCAGTTATTCGCCCATGTCTGAGTCTGTATCTTTCTTTAGTAATTCTAGTTGGGTTATTTCTTTGTTTAGATCTTCTAGTTTCTCTAGCTGTGTGTTCCTTAGTTCTTATTGTTAGATCAGCCTTGTTTCTATTTAGGTTCGGTTATGGTTTCCCTCATATCTTTCTCTTCTAGTTCACCAGGTTTTCTTTACTCTTAGTGTCTTATGTATTAGAAGTATTTTTCAGTTCCCTGTTTCCTCCCGTTTGTGTTCCCAGCAGATCTCCTTAGTTTCCCTGTGGCACCTCCTCCCCAGCCCTCAGCCAGCTCCTGTGCCAAATTACTCACACCTGCTATCACTCTTCTCATTTAGGCCATTGTCCCACTACTACGACTGAAAAAGCTAATCTTTTT
>NW_015115493.1:0-8708 GCF_001443285.1 Poecilia latipinna
GTCTAAATTTCAACTACTCCTAAAATGTTACTAATGCACATAACACAACTTCTTCGTTGATTTCCATGTGTTTGACATCATTAGAAAGCTTAGAATCTGTTCATACTCAAAATACCCTGAATAAATTTGTTCATTTGCGAAACCACCATTCTCATTAAGTTGAACAAAACTAAAAAACAAGTAGTGAGTTATAGTTCAAGTTAGGTGGTCTGTGAGTCTTTGTTAAATGTATTAAGAGGTCCTCAGCCTTAAAATGTTTAAGGAAAAAGTGCTTTAGAGGCTTTTTCTGCCTTTCACTGATACACAAGACCTCTCTAGAATTTGGAGTAGTACAGCAAACCTCTTGCTGTTCACTAGTGTTTTTTTTCTTTTTTACTGGTCCACTCTCTCCTCACCCTCCTCATCTCCTCATGCCTCCATCCGCTCTCCACTTGCCAGTGTGACAGCGGCGCTCAGGCAAGCTCTAATCTAAACCAGATGAGCTAGAAAAACACACGCTTCCACCGCCGGTTGCTTTCCCCATTAAGAAGCCCGTCATTTCTGCCTCCAATCACAGAGCAGACTCCTGAGGTTTACCAGAGAGACTGCATATTTAACAACGCGGACAAGCCAGAAAAACTCTTCTCGGAGTGATTTAGAGCGACATTCGGTGATGACGGCGAAGCAGCGTTCTGCCATGTGGCACTCTGAGCTAAAATCATGGCACCTGTTGCGAAAGCACCGCTAAATCATGCTGATCTCTTTTCAGGGAAGTTTTTTGTTGTTGTTGTTGTTGCAAGCTAACGACTAGTCAGGGCTGAAGCTTTCACTCAGGACTGACTGAGGCAGAAACACGCCACGTCTCGAGGGGGACGGTTCTTGTCCCATCTCGTCACTTTTGCTCCTGCTTTTACAGACCGCAAAGTGAACGGCAAACATGCCGGGTTAGCAGTGAAGCAGAGGAGGCATTGGGAGGGCAGTAAAGCAGGAAAAAAAATCAACTGTGCTGTTGATTTATTGAGAGAGATAACCAACTTGCATGACAAAACAAGTGCTCTAAACCACAACTGCAATTTTAAGCAATCTTCTTTTGAAAAGAGGAAAAAGAAATATGTGAGAACAGACCTTTCCAAAGTAAAGAACGGGAGTCAGTACAATGGAGACGTTTGTTCAAGAATAATTTTATATAATTATGGACCTATAAAGTATTTTAGTAGTTTGCATTTCACTTGTCGACAGCAGGAAACCGAAGAAAACCTGAAAACCCATGACCCAGTCCGTTTATTTTCTGTAACATTTTAATCCTTGCAGGGTTCCTTTTGCCCGTTTCCAGAGGACATCCTGAATGGGTCGGCATTCCGCTCCAGAAAAACCTAGAGACCCACGGCCTAGTGGGGATTTAGATCAGTCATTTCACCCAACATGCAGGTTTTTGGACAGTGGGAGAAGCCAGAGTGTCCTGGAAAGCACCAAACTCCACACAGAACCCAGGACCCAAAGAATATGCAAACCATAAGCTATTGGCATTTTAAACAGCTCAACTTGTCATTCAAGTATAAAGCTGCATGTAGTGTTTACAAAAATTATTTTCTTATATATTTGTTGAAATGATCACTATGTCATGACAGTACAAAATAAGACAGAGAATCTTCAGGTTCTGCTTACAACATGATTCTCGCCGAGTATTTGATCATTCTTCTCTGACTTGAATAATTTATTTGATTGGATGGTTTCCTGCAGATCCGACTCCTATAGAGACCCACACTGGGGAACTGGATTCTGGACTTCCTGACCAACCGACCTCAGACTGTCAGGATCCACAACACCGTCTCGTCCTCCATCACCCTTAGCACTGACTGCTCGGCAAGCCACCGCAGAGAGGAGGTGGAACACCTGGTGCAGAGAAAATAACCTCTGCATCAACGTGAGGAAGACCAAGGAGATAGTGGTGGTTTCCAGACGGGACAAGGATCCTCTTCAGCCGCTGTACATCAGAGGAGCAGATGGGGAGGTGAGCTGCAGCAACAGGTACCTGGTGTGCATATATCCAGCAACCTCAACTGGAGTGCCAGGAAGGCCCACCAGCATCTCCACTTCCTCAGGAAGCTGCGGAGAGCTGGACTAGGGAGCTCAGTCCTGGGGAGCTTCTATCGCTGTGTGGTGGAGAGCATTCTCTGCATTACTTGCATCTCTGTGTGGCGCGGAAGCTGCACTGCTGCTGAGAGGACGGCTCTGCAGAGGGTGGTTAAAGCTGCATGGAGGACTGCGTGAAGCAGCCTTCCCTCCATCGTGGACCTCATCATAGCACGATGCAGCAGGAGAGAGCTCCACATCATGAAGGACTCCACCCAGCCGATCCTCTCAGGCAGGAGGCTGAGGGAAGACTTCTTCATCTGGGACCCGAGGTTGAATTTCGTACCACAAGCAAACAATTGCGAAATGGTATGACAATAAAAATTCTTGAATCCCTGAAGATTGTCCGCAAATTTTCAATAGCGTCGATGTCTGGGATTAGGGATTATTTTCAAACTGCGTCCAGGTGTTAACTTTAGCTGTATTCTTTCTTTCTGCAATTCATTTGATTTGGCTGTGAGATGCTTGACATTTAGTAATTTATTTTTAGGTTTGAATCCTTGTAGAACGTAATATGCAATATCAAAGTCAAATGAAACTTTAGGATTTAACATGAAAATAATATAAATAATATTGGTCCCTGCTTATGTTTTCAACATGCTTTGCACAGAAATGCAACACATAATAAAGGTTGAGCCGGTCTGTTATGTGACTGAGGTCCATAAATCAAACTTCCTTTCTCTCCTGAATTTGTCCAAGTGTATTTTTTAACTTTCCCTGGAGATGGTGAGATAAATCCTGCAGCAGAGGAAGAGGTGAAAGTTCAGCCAGGCGCATCTTAGCCGGTGTCATGACTCATGCGGCAGAACCAGCTGTAATGGCTGCTCCTTCTCATCCACATGCCGTCTTACACTCCACCTTTTCCATCGCCACCCACCCACCTACCTCCAGCTCAGAGCGGAGGGTGCGAAAGACGGAGACGGCAAAAGTTCAATAAGCAGCGCGACGTAGGAGGTGAGGAAAAACATTTAGAAAGCGAGAAAAGAAAAAAAAGTTTCCTCAGAGTGCGACTCCTCGTTTCTCAGGACACATCTAAGTTAATAACAGCGGCAGGAGAGAGAGCAGAGTCAGTATCGCACAGTAACGCGCTCAGCAGCGAGCCCCACATGAATCAAAATGACAAAGGCAATCTAGCGACAAATTCTCTCACGCTGGCTATAAACGACTCGGCTCCCCGGAAGACCAGATGCGGCGAAGTGCCGGCTGGGAAAACGAGGGAGTGAAATTTAAGAAATAAAACTCAATTACTCAGGTGAACAGCCTCTACAACGTTGCCGCTTACTCCCTCCAGTGGAGTTGATCACATTCTGGTTTACTGGACTCGTCATGTGGGTTTTGGCTTTATGTGAGGTGGAATGGTTTCACAGAGCCATCTCAGAAGAGAGGCCGTTCTGTCAGGAAAGGTCAGGTGTGCGCCATGATCCCTGCAGCTGAAAGATGACCTGAAAGCTAAAATCCACAGATTGAGGTAGAAAACATCAATTTAACTCACTGCAGTAAGTGAACTGGTCTGCCAGGTAAACACGTCTTGGAGTGGGATAGAGGAAGCACATCGTTTTAAAATGATGAACTTAATATTTTGAAATTGAAAACGAAACCGCAAAGTCTCTTTTCTTTTGCTGTTAAAACTGCATTTTATTTACTAACCAGAGGCGTTTACAGACTGTGGTAGGCTATACTTCCTAAGAACATGCATATCACTAGCTTCATAATAAAAATGATCAGAGATATCAAACTCTGTTATTGAAGAAATCTGGATCATTTCGAAGAACATTTCTTCAAAACATAAGTCCTTCCGGTGCAATTTATGCAGAAGTTTTACATTGAGAAGTGTCGGCCTATTTCAACTAATTTTTTTAAGAGCTTTAACACATTTATATATTTTAAGTGGAGTAGCAATTATGTCGACTTCTCAAATAAGTCACTGCAGCTTGAAGCAGTTTTCTCCCAAGTTGAATCAAATGTTCAACTTGGGAACATTTAAATGTTTGTGTGTTTAATTGGAGTGACAAATAATCTAATCTGAACTGCAAAAACAAAATCTTATCCAGTATTTTTGCTTAGTTTCTAGTGGAAACAATATATGGAGAGACTTACATTCTCTGTTTTATTTAGTTGTTTTTGGTTCCTAAATTACTTTAAATTTAATTTGAACCTGTCTAGTCACCCCAGGGCAAAATGGTTGACTATACCCCATTTTGCCGTTCTTTTTTTTTAAAAAAGATTTTATTGTCAATTAATATCCTTTTTTGACAGTTAGCAATAAGTAAAAATGTGGAAAGAGGAGAAAGGAAGATATGCAGTAAAGGTTTTGAGGTCAGGAATTGAATCCAAGATGGCCGCCTGCTCCGTCGCCAAACCACACGATGTCCCCATTTCGTCCTTTTTTTGCTTTAAGTCCCAACCATGCATTAATTGCCAGAGGGATGTTTTCACCAGACAACTCATTATTGACAAAGTAATTTTTAATAATCTACTATACAGACATTAGTTTAAATGACTAATTTCTGATATTCAAGGTTTTCAATAATATATGGAAACATATTACTGGCAAATGTCTTGAGATTCAAATTAATCATACGCGGATCAGAAGAAAAATAAATGGAAATAGGGTGTAATACAAAGTGTCCAGAAAACAATATCCTATATAGATGAAATTTAAACATTTATTTTATCTTTTTGAGCAATAATTCATGAAAATCCACCAACTACACAACAGTTTCAATGTGGCCTAAAAATGGAAGTACAAATAGACGAAACAGAAATATGCCAGATTGAAATTCAGTCAACTGACCAGAGGGTCAAAGTGACCCAAAGCATTCAGAGCTTGCTATGGTGTGAAAACAAGAACATACTAAATGGCTTGCAGATGGCCAAACCTGAGGGATTTGATTACCGACCATTACAGATCTATCACGTTGTGTAATTTAAATGGAAGGACAATAATCTTTCTGTATGATAATCCACCCAAACTCCTGATGGAAGAACTATCTACAGTTAAAAATGATGTGGAGTGACAGCCAGGTGAAGGTGAGAGAAAGAGGTTAAAGTTTTAGTTTAGTCAGATCCCAGGTGCAGCCAGAGTCTCTTTACACAGAAAACCTTTTATAGCTTGGACGGAGACGCACCCCACAGTCCAGTTACCCCCTCTCTGCCTGTTCCCGTCTCATAAAGGCCTTAACTGGTCTCACATGAATCTTTTGTCCGGTGGATCAGTGATTGGCTGAATCCTTGGAAATAAAGGCTGTAACTTCAAAGGGTGAAGCGGTTCATTGCCTCACAGATGAGCTCATCCTTTCCAGCTGTGTGGTCAGCGTACGGAGGCCTCCTCCTCATCCAAGACACCAAAAATTACCTGGGCCTGAGCCATCACAAACAAACGATGAAATATGGCCAAGATGTGTCAAAAGGCCCTCGGCTGTCAGGTGAGGAAAAATCAAGGAAGAATAAAAATGAACCTAAGGTTCTCCAATGGGGCAATGCATATTGTTGGAGAGGAGAGTAAAAAAAAGCTGAATTAACTCTTAATGCTTCAATATTCCAGTGAAAACTTAATTTATTTATATCTACAAACCAACATATCATGTTTATGAGCTACAGCGGACTGACAGGAAGTTGACTGAATACCATCCATGATCATTTTCCTGAAAATAAAAAATGTTTTCTGACTTCTTTAAAATATAACACATGGTGGAGGAAAAATAATTACGACATCTGACAACTTATTTGCTTTCACAGTCTCCTGTGTGCAGCTAAAAGTGCAAAACAGACCGTTTATCCAGTTGCTGAGCACATGTTCGCATTAGTTACTCAAGCACGAGGGTGGATCAAGAAACATGCAATACCTCAATATGTTTTGCATGTAATGTCAGTTTTTAACTCTTAAATCACAAGCCTCTCCTGGTTTGTGTCGACCAATGCAGTGTGCATGTGGCTAAATTAAAAAAGTAAACTTCGACGAGCAATCGGTTAAAGCAAAATTTTAAAAATAACCTTGATTTGGTTCTGACCCCACAGTAGAGAAGATGTAAAGCTTGGTATCAGTTGAAAAATCGTACTAAAAGTGGTGTGAACATCTGGCGATAAATGCATGCTTTCACAAAGCGCTTTCATCCAGATAAGGACGCTTTTCTGGAAAGGCTTGGCAAGCATGAGCGAAAGCTGCCTCCAACTTCCTGCACTGATAAATATGTGAAATGAAAGAATGACTGTAAGAAGCTGTTTACATTTTCTACAGACGATGTATGACTGTATATCACTAATTTTACAACAGTGTCCAAGTGTGACCACAGTCTCCGGCGGTGCGGTCTGGACAGAAGCTGTGTTTGCTTGTGGTTTGTTGAGTTTAGTTTCCCCTCGGCGGATGGAGGTCAGATGAAGTCGTGATGGGAGCAGAAGTGGTTCGACCCACCACCTGACCTCTGCTGCTCCTCTCTCTGCCTCCAGGCTGATTCTGCAGCCACTCGGCAAAAAGGAAAGAGCGAATGGACAACGTGACAGAAGCACATTTACAGCTGATTGTTTGGTAATGAAGCGTGATTACTGAGATACTGAAACGGTTCATCCTAATTAGAAGCACTTGGAACTACCAGCAGGTCCAGTTCGCTCAGTGTAATCACAACATCGACTGTTTTTTCCTTTACAAACTTCCACCAACACTTCAGATAAACTTTAAGCTTTACTGTCTGCCAAGGGGTAATTTGCTTTGCAGACAGCAAGAACAAATTGCAGATAAATACATAACATAAAGGAAAAAAACAGTAATAAAAATACTCCACAACATCCATGTTGCACACAGAACAATTATATACCATCACAGTTTGTTTTGGCTTATCTCAAATTATTAATGAGACCTAACATTTATGCCTTTTTCACTGTAAAACCCCAAATCTTACCAAGTATTTTTAATCTAGTTGTTAGTGCAAATATCTTAGTACACTTGAAATAAAACAAAACTAACTTACAAGTAACTTTTCAGCAAGAAATATGAGCTTGTTTTAAATCAATAATTTCTTAGTATTGATGAAAAAGTACTTGTTTCACAGGCAGATTATTTTATAACATGGGAAAAATGTTTTATAGGTGGAACTAGAACTGGGTTGCTAGGTGACGTCCTGGGCTTGGCTGGGGTTGCTAGGTAACCGCAAAGCACCCATTGGTAGTGACATAAGTGAACTAATCTGCCACAGTTGACTTAAATTGCATTTTCAAGGCAGGGGGTGGACTTTCAAATTAAACCACCTTCAGATGTTTTACAGTGTATTAGCCTCAGAGGTCAAGCGGTTGTCAATGATTGGCCACAGTCCTGGTCATCAAGCAAAGGCAATTACAGAGTCATCAGCAAACTTCATAATGTTCCTGTCCTTAGCTGGACTGTGACACCGATTAGTGTAGAAATTAAAGTGGTGGAAGGACGCAGACCTGAGCAGAGTCAGTGCACACTTTGACTTTTGCTAGTCGCACACAGAGCATCTTACGCAAACCTAAAAACATTCCAGGACATTTGTTTCTGCTTATGCATCTGGCTGATGTTTTAATCTTCCATCTCTTTTATGAAGTTTGGCTGTGCCAAAAAAAGTTACGACCTCCAACAGTTTGAACGAAAGAACATTAGTTGTACCTTAATTGTTTTTTCTCTCCTCTTTTTAATGAATATCTGCACATGAATTCTCTGACTGGATGGATTAAAACTTCCTTTTGGAGTGAGCAGAGCAGAAAACCTCAGATGTTCTCCCCATGAACTCATCCTTCAGCCTGCTGAGCTAAAACATCTGTGTTCCTTCGTTTCTCTCTGCAGTTTTCCACTGAGTCCTCAAAAGTGAGATCCCCTCAGGATTTTGTTGGTGAACAACACATGGTGCACATAGGAACATGAATGGACTCGGAGTGGAAGTGTGTAAAGCAGAAGTAGTTCATTTTACTGGTACTTCTGTTTATTTGGTCCAAGCCAATTGCTATTTCACATTAATAACCCTCACTCAATCACCTTTTAGTATCCTAGAAAGCTATTCATCAAGTCCAATAATCTTTTAATAAATTTGGAGAACTGTGAAAAATCCAGAGTTGTAAAGTAAAAATGTAGAAGTACTTTGTTACAGTTAAAGGAATCCAAGATTAGTTGAACATGTTGGCATAAATAAGTTGTAATTTTCCTATTAACTAAAAATTGTTGTTTGTGATGCACCACAACTCATAATTACTTCAAAAATTTATATATTTTGTTATAATTTTTAACCCCTGGAGGTTGCCATTTTTTCACTTGCTGGGTTGTTGACGCGTTTTGGTCCATTCTGTACTGGAATCTACAGAGTAAACACAGGAAGGCTAACTTTACCTGAGTTGTTTTTAAGCATGTTGCATTTGACTGGTGTAATTTTAGATAATGCCACACTGTGTCACTATTGGCTGTAATTTAAAACAAACAAACAAACAAACAAAACAAAACAAAACGATAAAAAAAAAAAAAATGAGGGGAATCTGGATGCTTCCCACATTAAAAAAAAAAAAAAAAAAGGCCATTGGGGGGGAGCCGGATTGGAAAAAAACTTTTGAAGGACCTAATTTTTGTTCTCAACATTTCTCTCCAGAAGACTTGG
>NW_015115493.1:11776-42442 GCF_001443285.1 Poecilia latipinna
AAAAAAAAAAAAAAAAAAAAAAAAAAAAAAAAAGGGGGAAACTGGGGGGTTCCCCCAATAAAAAAAAAAAAAAAAAAAAAAAAGTGCATTGGGAGAGAGCCGGATCTGAACACAACTTCTGAAGGACCTAATTTGTGTTCTCAACATTTCTCTCCAGAAGACTTGGAGTAATTTGTGTGAGCAAATCTGACAAGGGTTCTAACAGGTGATTGTTACATTAACAAGCTAAAAATAAATGCCGTGCTGACAGTTTTTATCCACAGAGTGCCTAAACCCCGCTGCCACCGGGGCGAAAAACGCTGGGAGAAACATCAGACAGACAGCACTGGAAGCTCTTTAAATGCTAATGGAGCTCTGCAGCAGTAGTACTGGCGGCACTACTGCCTCCCCAGATGAAGACCAGACTGGACACAGAGCTTCGAAAGTACTTCATAGATCACACAGTCCAACCAGAGGCAAGTGTCATTCATTGTTTCATTCATGACGCTAAAGGCAGCAGCAACAAACACCAACTCTTATGACCAACTCTGTCCTCTGATTGGTCCTTCTCCTCATCATCACCTCTTATGATTTCCAGATGCCCATTGATTTCAACGTGCTCCAGTTCAATTTGAAAAGGCTTAAAGACGTTACTCATCCCTTTGTGGCTAGAGGGAGTTAGCGCAGTTGGACCATTAGTCGTCATTTACCCAGAATGCATTGCAGCGTGAATAACATGGCAATATTCGTGTCACAATATTTTATAAACATGTATTAAAACTAAGCAGCCTACAGCATTATTACTGTATCTAAAGGAAATATTTCTCAAATAAAGTCTATTGTCACAACTAATCATGCATCATTTTAAGTAGGTTTTTCAGGTATCAGTACTTTACTGAAGACTTTTTACTTTTACTCTGGCATCTGTTTATCTTGTTATAACCAACGTTGCTCTTCAAACTGAAAGTCCTTTCTTTAACATTCTGACAGAAATTTAACATGTGTTCATTCTCTCACTACATCACTGGTGGTTTGTTGTTTTTAAACCATGTTCCCTTTGAACATGCTTACTTATTAGATTTGACTAAAAAGTTACAAGCATCCAGTGATAGAACATTTATTTCAGTCTTTAGGGACTCAAGACCAGAACTGGATTTTGAAATTAAAGATTTGCGACTTGGTTAAAAAAAAAAAGTCCTTGTATTTATCTCTAGTTGAAGGTGAAACCACTCTGCTGTGTTTTTGCAGAATTTGCCTGAAAACAGACAGAATCCCTGCTGGCTGAGTCCAGGAAAAACACGGCGAAGAGAGCAGCGGCAAGATGGAAACGGAGAAAATGAGCAAAATACGGGAGAAGAGCGGGGTGTGGTGGGGGGGAGGACGCCACAGACACCCACAGCAGGGGGGCATGCTGTTCTCCGTATTAGACTGTCAATGAATCTCATTAACATGGCTTCTCTAATCAGCAGCTGCGAATGTTCGTCTGAAGGCCATCCACCTCCTTCCTTGCATTCTGATTACTCTGATGCGTAAATCTACCGTTGCTTTTTCCTCTTATATCTAAAAGGGTTTGAATTAAACTCTTTGAGAGAGGCGTCTGAGTTGCTCTGCGTTTCCATTATGTCCGCTGGGCTTTCCTTTTATGTGAAACGCAGCAGGCTGCCATGTTGAAGATATCCACGGTGCCCTTGTCACATCGTGACAGGCTCGTTTTCCATCATTTCCACTCAGCAAGCAGCTGAGACAAATGAGGGCTCAAGCTGGAAAGTTTTTCCACATGACAGCATTTTGAAAAAAAAAAAAAGGATATTAAAAACCACAATGCTTAAAAACCTCAGTGAATTTGCACAGTACAAGTCCATGAAAGAAAACATAACCAATAGGACAAAATTTTCTACAATAAAACGGATTGGAGAAAAGAAAAGAATTAAAAAAGGTAACATAAAAAATAGTGAGTAGAAGAAAAAAAGGACTATTGATAGGAATAGCCTGATCATTTCTGCTCAACTGCAATTAAAAGTCGAGCTACACAGATCCTTCAAAGTATTAGCTGCAGTGATACAAAAATGTCACGAAGAACATCTAGAAACACCTCGAGCTTCTTCTGGGAACACGATTCTGTAAAAGTTTTACCAGATATTAAAGTGTCGGCCTATTTAAGCACTTCAAAACCTTAAAATCAACTATGAAATGGTAAATTAGGTTTGATTTAGCCAATTCATCTGAAATGGTAAAAGCTAGACTACCACGCTGACCCGTTTATCAAACTTTACGTTTCTAGACCGAACGTGTCGGCAAAGACAGTTTTATAAGTCAAATTTGCAGAACCGTAATATTTTGCACTATCTGAAAAAAAGAAACAGTTTCTGAAAGAGGAGACGTTGCACTTGAACTGATCCGACTGAAATCTCATCTAAGAATGATTTTGTGCAAAAAAATGCAATGAACATGTTTTGTGTCGACCAGAGACCTATCGTACTCTGTTAAAGGAAGCATAGAATATCAGCTTTAAAATAAGTATCAGATTAAAGTGTTTTAAATTCAACCATTTTCATTGTTGAAATATGGGAATCATGTATTGTTTTTGTCCACTTCAGCATTTTGTGCCAGTATGAGAACTATAATTTGGGATTGGAAGGTCATAGAGGTTCACCCTTAAAGGTGTCCGTGAACATATGTGTCACAGGAACCCATCAGCATTCGCTTTGCTCATAAAGCAGGAAGGTCTGGCTCCATACAGGGCCTTTTTCACGTTTTAATTTGCCCTGTGCTTTTCCGTAATGAGACGGACTCAATCTTGGGCTCAACAGTGAACGTGATATTTGACTATCTTCTGAGGAATTTGCGTGGCAGAAGATAAAACGGGAGATTCGGAGGTTGGAGGCAAACAGACGTGCCAGACGCATTCCCAGGACCACACATGTTCATTCTTTATTCAGAATCAAATTCTGCCAATACTGGGAAATCTGGATTCCACAGCTTTAAAAGCAACCGGAGCCGATTCCTCCATTTCATCTCTAAGGGTGACAAAAAGGAGCTACTGGAGCTTTTTAAACCCCTAACTTAATTTATAGACACTCAATCTGCAACAGTTCTGACTCCCATCATCGGATCCAAAGTGATTTACAATCTACTTGCTAATTTTTCTCAATTTTCACTCCTCAGCAACTTTGTTCCAATTCCCGTGAAAGCTTGGGGTGTATTCAGATAGGATAAATAAATCAAGCGCAGACCCAACAGAGAGCAGGGAAAGCGACTGGAACGAGCAGCATGGAACAGAAACAGGCATATGGTGAAGACGCTGGAGCTTTTCTGCTGCATGAGAGGCGGACGGCTTCTCGCTCACACAGACTCCCAGATCTAATTGAGTCAGCTGATGTTTAAGGTGGGATTTACTGAGTAAATGTTTATAGAGGCATCGCAGCTCTTCCCGCCTCAGCCACAGATGTGGCAATGTCCCAAGAACCTCCAGAGAAACCAGTTAGCAAGTTTGCACCAGGTGACAGCGCTCATCTATACGCTACCAAGCTGCTAAACGATCACACACTAGAAAATTACATTTCCCCACACAACCCCAGTAATTTCTAACACTGAAATGATCTGCCGTTAGGCAAGTTCATAAAGTCCAGCACATCTGGCAAACTCGAGGCTCATGGGCCAAATCTGGCCCGCTGTAGCTTTTTATGTGGCCCTCTAGACTCCAAATTACATCAGTAAATCCCTCCAGTTTTTCACATATCTGTAAACTTCACACAAAATCAACAGATTCCCACATTTTTTCTGATTTTACTGACATTTTTTCTCAAAATTGGCCAAAAACTTTGAGCTTAAGTGACTGCTGCCTCAGACTTACTTGATGTCAAGTCATAGTCCATGATCGATAATTAAGTCACATTTAACATCATATATTAGCACAAATAATCAGTGTGAAAAGATGTTCAATATTTTATTAGAAGAAACACTTACTGAATGCTGAAACAGCTGTTTATTGATATTTTAACAGTTTAATGGGTGTTTCACTATTAGGGAATTATAAAACAAGCTCCTATATGCAGTTGACAAGTTTCTTGTAACTTAATTCTGTCTTAATTTACATGTACTAATATCTTTGAACAAGAAACTACATGAAAATACTTGATTTTTTGTTTTTGCAGTGTGATTCTGCATACACTTAATGCGACCGGCTGACCGACAGCCCTTGACTAAATCATTTTTACATTTCTTTGAGGTCTTCAGATCACAAGGAAGTTGGTTTAGGTCTAATGGCTGATGCATTTCTTCTCTGTGTTTTAGTCAGAAGAAAGCTTTTGATTTTCGGTTACAACCTAAGCCACTGACCACAGGGAGAGATTATGAATTTACCAGCCAACAAATGAGACTCTCAAAAGGCTTATGTTGTCTGAAAGCACACACAGTTGCCACCACATTTATATTCCACACACAAACACAGCCATGAAGGCTGGAACAGTTGATCCAGTATCAGCCCTGGTCCCAGTAGGTTAGCCGGAGAAAGATCCTATTAAACCGTGTAACTGCTGCAGCAGCGAGCAGAGGAGGGGGAATACACCGCTGACCTCCATCTGCTGTGGTCAGCTCGGCAGCAGAGTCAGCAGAGTCGGAGCTTATCCCGTGTCTGATAAAGAACCTGAGTTCAGAACAAATTGAGAGAGAAAAGGAAAAAGCAGAGGTGGATGGTGAGCGGCGAGAACAGCCGTCTGCAACAAATGCGCTGTGAGGCTTTCGTATCAGGGTGACAGGTGCATTATCACGGGTTAATGAGAAGCCCGGTGCTGTCTGTAGCTGCAATCAGGGGAGCGCTGCCTCCGCTGGCACCGCCATCAATCAGACCAGACAGGAAGCCTCACCCGACTGTACGGAGCCGCAGACACAGAGGTGGAGGCCGCCCGCACAAACAGCGCGAATACGCCGTCATAGTGCACATGCAGTGAGTACGCATGCGTATTAAGAGGAGCTGTCAGTTCAGCATACGCGACAAGATACCAAAAAACATAGGTCAATAAATTGTTTTTAATGATAACTAGACGCATCGTTGTTGTTCCAAAGTGTATTTAAAGCAGAGTCTAGTTGCAGCTGCACTCAACAAAACACGGCTCCGCCTGTTGATGGTCTGACTGGCTGTCAGGACGTCATACAGCTGTTAATAGTGTGTGACGTGCTTATTGAACTGAGCGACTGAAATTGTTTTCCCCAAGTTGTTTTTGCCAGTTTATTCATAGCTTCTATTTGTTCCAGTCTAATTTGTCTGTGAACGTAGCACACCTGGTTGGGGCTCACAGACGGCGGTATTTACAAGAGCTGGAAACAGCTAGCTTAGAAACCGACCCGAACCTTCTTCCTCGTGACGTGTTGATCAAATTACCACTTTGCCTGAATTCAAAACACGATTTATATCACCATGTCATAAACAGCGTTTCTGCTTTACACTGGAGCAGCATTAAAAACGTACAAAAGACGAGATGCTAACCAGTTATTTTCCATACATGCTAGGCTACATGACGGTGCGCAGCATTGTCTCCATGGTTACTTTCTCCATAATGCGATATTTGATTGCGTATTTCTAATCACACTTATAAAATATATGAACATTAATCTTCTTACCTTGTAGAAAGTGTTCGCAGCAAATCAGGGCTGCCGGTATTATTAACGGCTGTAACTTTCCTCATTAAAAGTCATAAAATAAAATTACAAGTTTGGTTTCTAACCTTGTATGTTTCAGCAGCCAACCGCGCAGCACCCTATGACCATTCTTAAAGTGAAATCAGCTAAATAAAAGCGATATTAGCTTACAGATGTCTGTTTTTAGACTACCTTTCCGTCATGGCGGAGTGGGCGGAGTTTGGAAGAGAGTGACGTCACGTGCAAATGGCCGTCAGTTTGTTTTATGCGTCAATCTGACAACGTATGCTGACCTGACATAACCCCGGCCCACATAAGAGCTCAGCATCGGCTTATGTCAGCCCGAAGTGCTCTGATGGAGCAGCATTACCGCGTTAATTTGGTGCGGGAGATTGCGGAGTGATTATGAGGTATTTACGGACACAATGAGGGATAATTAGCACTTCAAGCACAGATCTCAGGTGTGATCATCAAACCGTGTTAACTGTACCACAGCACATAATACAGCGCCGGATGTATTCAGGTTTTAACTAGAGGCCTTGAAAGGCTTCTTTTTTTCTCCCCCCAGCTGGAGATCTTATTATAAATAATAACACAATACATTGTCCAGAGCCAAATAACAGCTTTTCACTGCGAGGATTTTTGCTTTTCTGGCTTGTTTGTCCCTTTTTCCCCTCTTTAAGGTTTACGGTAATGAGAAAGGTTATGCAGAATTTGCTTTTACTTTCGTTGCTAGGGAGACAACAAACCTGATCAAACTACTCCTACTCAATAATAAATGTTGGAATCACAAAGTTAGTTTGCACAATAAAAAAATATACAGTGTGTTTAAAAAGTATTTGCCCTCTTGGATGTTTTACACTTTTTATTGCTTTTACAAATCAAACGTGATCAAAAATATGGACTCGCCTCAAGGTGACTGTAGTCGAGGTCTGGAAGGTTGCTATGACAACAGCAGATCTTCAGTGATTTATAAACTAACTACAGTATTTTAAAATCTATTCTCTGAGCTACAGGAGCCAGTGGAGGGACTTTGGTACTGGGTGATGTGCTCCAACTTCCTGGTTTTAGTCAGAACTACAGCAGCAGCGTCTTGGAGGACAATTTGTTTCCGTCGGCAAGAGAACATTTATTATCCAGCAAGATAACGACCTGGAGCATCCAGCTAATGCAGAAATGGTTTGAAGACAAGAAGGTGAACGTTCTGGAGTGGCCTAGTCAAAGTCCAGACCTGTTCACACAACCTGACAGAGCTGAAACAGTTTGGCAAGAAGAATAGAGAAAAACAGCAGCATGTAGACTCCCTGCTGTTACTGAAGCCAAAGGTGCATCTACTAAATACTGACTGGAAGGAAACACTATTTAGTTGACATTTAAGGATTTATTTTGTAATTTTTTTTGTCAACAAAGTCAAAACTGTAGCTTTAAAGGGTGAAACATCCAAGGGAGTCAATATGTTTCATTAGCACTGTAAACAAAAGCCAAATTTTTCAGAAAAATGCTTCAAATTCTAAACATAAACAAACATTTTAAAGAAAACCTCAGCTAAATATTTACATTTTAACCTCAGGATTATTTGTTCATTATGACTTAATGTGAAACATTTGGCTGCCAACTATTATCAGATTCAAATAGTAGGAAGAGCTAATTAAACAAGCCATCAAGACAAATGTTTCATCTGGTTGAAGCTAATTTGATTTCATGGGCGGATAAACAAGCTGCAGGGCCTGAGGGCAGTGATTTGTTGTTACCCCCCCGCCCCCCACTGACATCGTTTTGACCTGGCAACCAGTGAGCAACCAGCCACTGAAAGCTAAATTAATTAAAAAATAATAATAATATACTGACAATGAAAGAGCAAAAATATTAAAAAATATGGGAATAACTTGGACAAATATTCATAGTTCTTGTATATTTTGTATGAGGGAATATTAAGGCTATACTAAGAACAAGTAAAAATATGAGAATAAAGTTATAATAATTTGAGAATCAAGTCAATATTATTAGAACAAAATTGCAATATTCTGTTTTTTTTTTGCAAAACAGAGATAAAAATGGAAACAATGTGGGGAAAAAAGTAATGCAATAATTTAAAAAAATCAGAAAGTCATAAGAATTCAAGAATTAAGTCAATATTTCAAGAATAAAGTTGTAATATTACCAGAATAAAATCATATTATAAAAAAATAAAGTCATAACATTATGACTTTATTCTCATTAAGTGTTAAGTGTAATATTGACAAAAATAATATTTGCTTTCTAGTTATAGTTCCATTAACAGTAAGCTTTTCCCATAGTGGATTATGTTTTTGCCAGAATCCCCTCTGACTTCCAGACTCCTAATTTATACAGTAAGCACAGTGTGCAAAAACAAAATGTAGCACATAAACAAATAAAAATCAGTGTGCTGGCAAACAGATTGCAGATGGCAGGGAGAGAAACTGCTTAAATACACGTTATTGTTGATTTCATGCATAATTTATGAAACAAAAATCACATATTTTATCCACTGAAATCACAAAATAATTTAAGGGGAGTTTGTCTTACTAAAAATACGGCTTCAGCGTGAGAAGGGAAGGCTGGGCCAGCTTTATGCTCCGTTTTATACACTCACTGCTTTAAATAAAAAGTATTTGCCCACCTTCACACCTTTTAAAATCATCCAATAATTTAATAAATTCACAATGCTGATAATTTCAAGTGTTAAGGCACATGAGTCAAACTCAAGGTCCGGGGGCCAAATCTGGCCCGCCGCAGCTTTTTAAGTGGCCCTTAAGAATCCAAATTACATCAATAAGATCTGCAAAATTCACACAGAATCAACAAATTCCCACATTTTTTCCTGATTTTACTGAATTTTCTTCTCAAAATTGGCCAAAAACTTTAAGTGACTGCTGCCTCAGTCTTACTTCATGTCATGTAACCATTACAGCGATTCATAAAAAGTCACATTTAACATCATACTTTAGCTCCAATATCATTAAAAAAATCCTTACAAGTATTTATAAATTACAACCACAAAATCTGTGATTTTGATTGCAAATAAAACTAAAAAATATCTAAATCCTGGATGGACTGATCCATGTGAAAAGAAGTTGAATAGTATTTTATTTTAAGAAACAGTTATTGAATGCCGAAACAGCCATTTTATATTTTAGCAATTTAATTTTATGAATACATTGTGGCAAACTGGCCCTTTAAGAACATTCAGATGTTTGATTTGGCTCAGAATGAAGATGAGTTTGACTCCCCTATGTTAAGGGACGATGCCTACCCAAACCACGATCTGAAAAGGTAACTAAATGGAAACGATGGTCTCATTTAGTGAGATTGAAGGGCTGGATTAAAACCTAACCCAACGTTTTTCTTTCTGGCATCCAAAGGGCGAACTTCAGGATGTGTTTTGGATCATTGTTCTGCTTCATGAGTCAAATCTGCTGGACACTAAAGTCACAAACTAATCATATTGCCCTGCAGGACGTTCTTGATCGTTCCATCAGTTACAGCATCAAGGTCCGAATGCAGCAAAGCCGCCCAGACAGTGTTGAAATGTTCTTTTCTGAAATGTTAGATTTATGTCATATTCAACACCTTCCAAAAATCATCAGTTTATTTTTTTTCTGGAAATGTGAGAAAGTCTTTTGATTTCTTTTAGGCTCCATTTTCTCACCTTGAAAACATGTTCATGACATTCACCAGTCTTTTTCTTCTGTTTAAATCATGAACCTTAACTCAAACAAACGAGGTCTGCCTGATTTCTGTGGGCCGACTCGTCCTGGAAAGGTTCCCCGTTCCAACTTTTCCTCACTTTGAATTTAGGGCTCTCACTGTGGTTCACTGCAGCCCTGAATCCGGTGAAATGGCTTCAGAAACGTTTCCAGACTGGAAATCAGTCACTTTGTTTTTCATCTGTTCCTAAATTTCTTTAGATCGGGTCATGATGTTTCTTTTGGAGATCTTCTAGCCCACTTAGCGTTGGAAATTAAGTTCTATTTAAGTCATTTCTTGGTTGGTGTTGGTGCGACGAGAGGAAATTACCTTATCTTTCCAAAACAAATATGGTTAATTAACAGAAATCGTGTGATTTAAGAAGTGGGGCAACTGACATGACGTCGGCTCCGCCGCCATGCGGAAGTAGCTTACAACATGGGGACAATGTCTTGTTATAAAATTTAATAATTTGCCAATAAAACTAGTATTTTTCATTAATATTAAGGAATTATTTACGTAAAACAAGCCTCTATATCTTGCTAAAAAGTTACTTGTAAGTTAGTTTTGTCTTATTTGAAGTGTACTAGGATATACTAGACCATAAGTACTATTAAGGTTTCGTGTTTTTGCAGTGTGTGCATAAGGCAGATGGCTGCACTATCAGGCGATATTTTCTTTTCTTTCTTCATCACTCGACACTTCATGGCGTTTCTTTCATACCCATCCCTCCTCCTCTTCCTCCCGCCTCCGTCTCACTGGACTTCGGTGGAAACCATGAGTTTTCACAGACTCTGCTGATGCTCCCTGGTGTGTGGCGAGGTAGTGGAGCAGCGCCAGAGTGATTTCAGCAGCCTTTCTTCTGCAGAGGCCAAAGAGGCCACGTGAAAACGAGAGCTTGCCCTTATCGAGCCGGGTTTACCCACAAGCGGAAGCGCGGAGATATAAAGAGCTGGGGACGGGAGGAAAGGAAGAAAGGAAGGAGGATCTGTCCATCATCCTCCTGGATCCTCCAAGCCAGTGGGCAGGAAATGAGGCGAAGGACACCCACTGACCTGAAGCCACTTGCCGGCTCTCCGCCTATCTCCGAAACAATTTAAACTGCTAATGGAACTGGACTGATCCTCTTTCCATGGCACACACCGGGCCGCTGTGACTCACACTGCTCATTTCTGATTAGAGCTCCTCGGGCTTCAGGGCTAATCTGCACCAGACTCCGGATAGAGCCAGACGGTTATGTTATTATACATATCTGTCAGACAGACTGATACGTGGAGCAGACTGAGTGCACTCTCTTTGTTTGTGTATGAGGGATAGGAAAGGTTGTGAACAGGAAAGGACCAACCAGAGGGAGGTCAGCCTGCAGGTGGAAGCTGCGGGTGCTGACTGAACACATGCAGCCGGGGACCGGATGCTGGGGGGGGCTGCTGCAGCTGCAGCGAGACCGCCACCATCATCAGATTGCCATCGCAGAAGCAGAAAATATTAGGAGAAAATATTATGAGGACACCGACTGCAGTTTTCTGGTCGATCGCCAATGATTTAAAAAGCCTGACCTGCTGACTCTGATTTTGGCCAGTACTACATTTTTTGTCAGAAATGTTGCTAAATATTAGGGATGCTCCCATCTGATTCCGATCATCCATGAGGCCAATCTCTGGAATGGCTATTAATTTTTCTCTTTAGGTATAAATGATACCATGTTTTCTGACAAAATGGAAAAATTATCTGGCAATAAATTCACCTAATTTAGACATAATAGACATATTTTAATACATATATAAAAATTGTTTTTGTTTAAGTTACCTGCTGCAGCCTTAAGCAGCTGTTTGCTGTGAGAGCTCACTGTCTGCTGGAAGTTGAGCGGCGCTTTGTCTGTGAAATATCACTACCAGCAGGGCGTAGCGGCGGTCAGAGCGAGAGCAGAACCAGCGTCTTACACGACCAGCTCGAAGACTTGGATTATTATTATTATTGGATTATTCATTTAGCTTTCTGACCGTGATGCTAATCCGGGTGAGTGTTGGTAGCTGTGTGCTGCTTAGAGGACAGTGGATGATTTTTAGACCTTTGCTGAGGTAGATGAGATCAGCTTCACGTCAGTATCAGCCGATCACCGATCTCCCAAAATGAAGAAAACCGGTGCCAATAAATCAGTGCACCCCCAGAGAACACATTTTAATTAGCAGTAAAAAGCAGATCATTTCTTTACTGAGCAGTAAATTCCTTCCACAATTAAAAAGTGGAAGGAAAATATATTGCGGTTTTCTGTTTTTTTTTTTTTTGTCTGGAAGTCTAAATCTAAAAGGTTCTAAAAAAAATTAAAAGTTGATTAAAAGTGCTTTTTTCCAGGTGTTTTGGGGTTTGTATCTACCAATTTTGCAGAATAACTCATGTTCAGTCACATATTGACGGGGACAATCTGTTTTCAACCTTTGTCACTGATTATCAATGTTTGGGCTTTGACTAGGCTATTCGAACATATGAATATCAACAGCTTTGATTGAAACCATTTCATTGCAGCTCTAGTTTTATATTTGGGGTTGTTTTGCTTAACGGGGAAACTTCACCCAGTCTTCGGAAGCCTCTAAAATGTGTCAAACTCAAGGCTCAGGGGCCAAATTTGGCCCGCCGTAACGTTTTATGCGGCCCTCTAGAATCTGGAGAGACATAAACCTTCAAGAAAACAGTTTTTATCAATCATATTAAAGCAGATTTTATCTGCATTCTGTCAAATTAATGTGTAAAAGAGTTTAATGTTATTTAACTTTAAGGAGGACTCGTTAAATGCAGAGACACCTATTTATTCTTATTCTAACAGTTTAATCTGAAGTTTTATTAATAAATTTGCCACAAATATTTTGCATTCCTTAAGCAAAAAATCTGTTCTGATTAAATGTTCGCAGGCAAACATCTGTAAAAAAAAAAAAAAACATCAACTCAACATCTTCATCACTCACCCGTTATTGTATTTGGTCTCAGTGGGACCATTACAAAACTCACTTCCCCTGCCTTGAACTGGCCGATCAACAGACGGAGCATCCTTCCTCATGTTGTTTGACCTCAGCAATTTATTTCAGTTTGTCAACTGTCAGGTCAGTCGACACCAGCAGCAGAAAAATATCCTGCTACAGTACAGAGAAAAACATCACACTACCTGTAAACAGCTGCTTTATGAATCTGTTAGATTTGCACTTACTCTTTGGATTAACGCATTTTTTTTTCCATTCGTTTTGATTTGGTTTTTCACATCAATCTGATGTGAAGAAAAACCAGCTCCTATAACTTATAAAAAATTTCAAATATTAGAATTAATTCTTTGGATTCCTAGTTGTTGTTTTTTTAATCAAGATAACATCAAAAACAATTTAGTAATTAATCCAAAACATCAAAGTGAATAAAATTCATTAAGATGCTGGAAGCAGCACCTAATTAACAGCAGACATGTTTGATGGGGAAGTACCGGCCCATTACTGCTCCGAGTCATTTCTGAAGACAGTTGTTGATACTAAGTGGCTGTTTTTGGTAAAGCAACATGAAACCCTTCCATTTACTGCAAGAAAAGAGAATCTTTTCAATGCGCTTGGCGCTAGAAACACCTGGAAACCTGAGCTGAATTAACTAATGAGTTTATTTTTATGTTTTTCAACTCTTTTGATTCGTGTAATGTTTAATTTACTGGTCAAAATAAAAATAAAAAGTGAATCTCCTGCAAAAGGGACAGACTTACCATTTCCAGGGATGTCGCTTGTCGGATTTGTTTTTAAAGAAGCTATTAGGAGGCTCTGAAAAGTCGCTAAATAAAGCCAACGTTGCCAAGAATGCTCCCGCCATAGACATAATATAATTATATTATGTCTATGGCTCCCGCTTCCAGCTAATGCCGTGTTCTGCTCCGTTTTACGGCAGTCACTGCTGCAAATTGCCGCGCATATGGCGGTACAGAGTGCAGTCTGACTCTGTACCGCCACATAACGGTATATACCTTTTTTTTTTTAAATTACTATCTGGTTTTAGAATAAAACTACATACCCGAGCCCTGATCGGGATGTAACCCCAGATTCCGATCGAGTCTGAAATCACGTGACTGGCCCGATTTCCGATCACGTGATCAGATTGGTGCTCCGCCTTCTTTTCTATTATGGCGGATTGTAAACAACTTTGAGGTGCGTACGGTCACCTACCGGATTGGGACATCCTTACGAACTACTGTTATGGTTAAAATTAATTGACGAGCATAAAATAACACCATATGTCGTCCACATTAAATGGTTCAAATTAGTATTGTAATGATCTCCTTATTAACCAAGAACTTCACACTGGGATGTTATTGACGAATATTTTGACACAACTTAGCAACTTTCAGCAGGACTTGATTTAAAAAAAAAGAAGATATAACTGACTGAAATAGAACCAAAGTGTTGCAAAGTTTTCTTCCTTTTTTGATATTACTCATTGATAACACGGCTTGTGTCGTATTTCAGTACATTTCCAGTTGATCTTGAAGGAACAAACCGTCGGGAACATTTGTGTTCCTGTCTCGGAAATTTACCATTTTTCTCTGAATTTCATAAAATGTAATCAGTTAAGTTTTAGCATAGGGGCTAAGCAGCCAGTACATTCTCTCCACTGCTATGAGTGTCGTAAATGATTAAAAACACATAGGTTGTTGGGTTAAAGCCAACAACATATGTGCTTCATAAATTATGAAGGTAGTGAACATCAAAAAGAATTAACTGGTGTATAAAGTACAGATATCTGCAGCTGACATAAAACAACACATAAGTAAAACTGAGACTTTACTGGAACCCTGGTCTGATACTTGGGACTGGATCAGGACATTATCATACTGCCAAAAGAGTTTTTCTTTTTAAATTAAAGCGATAATCTAATTCCACCTCTTTCCTTGTTTTTCCCGTCGCTCATGCTAACTGATTTGAATCCGTCTGTATCCTTTCTTATTCACAAGATCAGACTTGTGATCTTAATCAGAAGCTGACATCTCTAAGCTCTGTTGCCACAGCCAGTTCCTGCTACTAAATACAATTGTTTGGTTTTATATTAAAATATGTGTTAAAAAGTGCTTCATAAAACATGCAACTAAAAGTTATGACAGTGTGACTAAATTTGCCAGGAGAAGCAAATAACAGGGCCGTAACTGAACATGTTCCAGCAACACAGCAGCGGATCAGCGTGAGGTTCGGTGGGAGTTTGTTGTTTGGTTTAAGAGCAGCAGTCTGCGCAGAGGAATTTGCTTCTGGCATGACACCATGCGATTCCCTGTTTCCTGTAAAAACAGTCAGGCACTCACGATATCTGGAGATCTTTTCTGCACTGCAGAGGAACAATCTCATAATACGAGGAGCTTTTTGTTCAGTTGAGCCACAGGAGTAGTTCGAAAGCATCACTGAGACAACAAGAGGAGAAACAGATCAGCTCAGATGCTGAAATGTTGTAAAATCACCGATTTTATACACAGGATTACGAAACATAGTTTTTCCTCTTGCACTTTAAAGAGCCATGGCGCAAACAGTAATAGGTGCATACTGCCATCTTCTGGCTGTTTAGGTGTAAAACCCGCAAAAGAAAACAAATGCAGATAGAAAACTGGCAATAAACCAAAGTATTTATACAGCTCAGGAAAAAATATAGAGATCACTTAAAATGACCAGTTTCTCTGATTTTACCTTTTACAGATAAATGTTTGAGTAAAATGAACATCGTTCTTTTATTCTATGAACTGCTGACATGTCTCTGAAATTACAAGAAAACATTTATTTATTAGCAGAAAATGAGAAATGGTCAAAATAACGAAAAAGATGAAGATGCAGAGCTTTCAGACCTCAAATAATGCAAAGAAAACAAGTTAATATTCAATTAGAAACAACAATACTAAAGTTTTAACTCAGGAAGAGTTCAGGAATCTATATTTGGTGGAATAACCAGGAGCTTTTCAATGGGGTTCAGTGCAATGAGCTCTTTATTTTCTTGTGCAGCTATATGTTTTATTTCCTTTAAAGGTAAAACCCTCACTGAGATCCAATTCAGATTCAGTGCTTTGTTTGTTGTTTTTTTATTTGTTTTCTCAATTAAATAAAAAAAGAGCTGTTTAATAAGATTATTGCCTTTTAAGGCGCCAAAATAAAAGAAAGAGACAGATTCATAATTCATAATAGTTTAAGTTTATTCATTATAATAAAAAAACATAAAAACGTTCTAATGGCTTTCAAATCCACATCTTTTCCCTCTACCAAATGAAATCCTTACACAAAACATTTTATACAAAAAACCTTCATTTTCCATCAAGCTAAATTAATGTGGAGGTTTGCAGGGCTAAAAAAATGAAAATGACCTTTTCATGTTGATGAGCTTAATAAAAAAAACAACATAAAAATGCAGCCTGCCCTAAAAAAAAAAAAAAATACATTTAAATTAAATGGATGAATCAAAGCAACGTTTTTCAGACAGTGATGCTCTAATAAACTTGAAATCACCTTCATTTTAAGGTTGTTGTTTTTGCCCAATATTACAGGATGGATCTAAGTAAAGTTGAATCAAATTTTTAAAGGTTTATTTAGATTTATTTCACACAGAATTATATATTTCAAACAGTTATTTCTGTTCATTTTTTAGGGAAACCTGAAATTCAGTTTCTCAGAATATTGCAATATTACATTAAAACAAATAAAAAAATTATTTTTATTACAGAAATGTTGTGATATCCAAAACAAAAGTTCTCCCATAAAAGTTAAAGAATTTTAGTGGAAGGTTAAGTGGAAGGAAGAAGTGCTTCTCAAGCAAAACCAAAAGTATTTGGTTTGTGGAACCACCAAATACTTTTCTGAGCTGTTTGAAATCACTTTGTGTGAAATGAATTCATGAGATTTAAATAAATTAACTTTATGAAATAATTCATTGTTATGCGCCTGTTATGTGAACAATAGTGTAGGGGATCGGATATCGGCTGTCTTATTTAAAATAAAAAAAAGAGCATAAAAAATACTTCCATTAGATTCAACGTTAAAGAAATAACAGTATGTGTTTATGAGCGAAGACAGATTAACTTCAGGGATTCCAATTTCTCCGATTCAGACAGAATAAATGCTGACGAGGCGCAAAGGGAGCCACATCCTGAACAATAGAGAGGAAACAAAAACAGTAGGACTCTTAAAACAAGAGCATGTGGGTGAAAAACTTTCCCATATGAAATGCTGACCAAGCACCAATGTGCCTTTATCCCTTAGTGAACATATTTACAAGATGACATGAAAATATAAAAGATATAAAACAGAAAGTCACACACACACAGCTGACAGGAAGATTCAGAGGATGATGGACGACACTACACTGTAAAACATTTACAGGTGGTTTAATTTGAAAATCAAAGTCCACCTGCTGCCTTGAAAATGCAGTTTAAGTCGACAAGAAAATTGTTTTGGTTTTAACTCAGAAATTAAAGCTCAACTAGAGACAAGTTTTCTAAACATTGTTTTTTAACTTCATTCATCTTGAATTGTGAGTTTTAACTAAAAAACTGCCCTCACCTGGTTAAAGAGACACATTTCTTTACTATTTACTCACAACATCAAGTTAAAATAAATACTTATTTTACTTTAGAATAATTTAAATTCTTGTTTGAACTAAATTTCTGATCTGATGATGAATTTTATTAAACATCCCAATAAATTCAGCTCAGAAACATTTAGTGAGATCAGGACATTATCCTCAAGCTTTGCTGATTGAGAATCGCATTAAAATGAACATTTGCCTTAATAAAACACCAGAGTCAGCTCAACGTAACGCACTTCCATCTCAGGAGACAGAAACATGCCGCTAAGCATTCTGGGAAATAGTTCCCACTTTTTCTTCTTTCAGTTTTTTAAGTGCAAACCTAAAAACTCAGTTTATTCAACTCTTGGAGGTTTGACTAAATTAATAAGAAGTTAACACAACTTACTGCTGTAAGTTTATCTTTCACAAACTCACATTTAGGTTCAAAATCTAAAACTGGATAAATTTATCTGACATTTGAGCCACATTTAGTTGTGTCTGCTAGGGAGTAGGAGGAAGTGGAGGCAGGGTCAGCAGAGGTCAGCAGGGGTCAGCGGATGCCAGGGTTACCGAGTCTGAGCTGATTTTCAACCAAAATAAATCTCCACCACTGCAGCACCGAGCAGAACGCTGACTCAGCACCAGAAATACCAGGTGCAAGGTTACAGGGTGGCGGTAATCCTTAAAACGGGCGCGAGCGCGCACGCACGCACACACACACACACACACACACACACGCGCGCACACACACCCGCACACCCACACGCACACACACACACACACACACACACAGGTTTCCCTCCCATCTGCCTGCCTAAATCTGATCTGCTCTCAGATCGCCAAATCTCACTAAAGTGCTCGCTCTGACGCCGCGGTCGGCTGAGAAACAACTAGAATCTACATGGACATTTGCACAGAAGCAAATTATTATGACGGAGTATTGGGGTTGCAATTAAAAAATAAAAACAATAAAATTACAAAATTTATATTCATAACGTTAACATGATAAAGTTGAAATATTCCATCTTTATTCTAGCAATTTTGCGATTTTATTCTTCTAATATTTGGACTTTAATCTCGTATTACTACTGTTTTATTCTAGAAAAATGACTTTTTTCTCATCATTTTTGTTTTAATTTATAGGGTTTCCCCCAGAAAACCTGGCTAAGCTCAGTGGTCAGGCGCCGAGGCGGTCCACCGTGTTTCTGTATTAAAAGATGCTGACCGGACATATAAAAATATTACTGTGTTATGTTACTGGAAGACATTGGAGACGATACCTAAACCCACAACTAAAGACTCTTACAAACAACAAATGGAAAAAATACAATTAAAATAAATATCAGTTATTTGCACTTCTGTTTAATCCAAATTAAAACTTCAGAACTCCATAAATCCACAGCAACAATCTGACCCTCTGAGTTTAATCTGTGGGATTGAGCTGTTTGTTCACAAATACAAATTACTAAACTACAATTATAACTAATTGCTTTTTATGTTGGCCAATTAAACTACCTTCTTCTCCCATAATTTGCTAAATCCAAGGTGAAATACTGTTAGTGATGCTGATGTTCTTGGCAGCAATAGGGGCCCCTAAATCAAATCCAAAATAAAAAAACGCTCAACCACCAACGTGCCATCTAACCAAGAAACGGCTACATTAACTGAATCAGACACAGAGCCATTCGCCGGGCAGCGTGTTGAGATGTAATTCTCTGTTCACAAAGATAAATCCTTCTCACCGCTCGCTCAACATGCGCCTCCATCAGCGGTTCTCATCGAGCTTTGCAAGCAGAGGAAACTCAGCGGCTTTTAAATTTGACTCATACCGTGACGTAGATTCTCCAAAGAAACACGAGTCCTCAAGGGATTCATGTAAAGGTCCATACAGGTCAGCCTGTGTCCAGCTTAAGTGAAAGGAGGCTTTAGATCCGATCCGATCCGATCCGAAACTTTAGAGATCCAGCCGCACCGGCGCGCGAGACGGCAGCGGTGTGATTGGTGCGCTCCCGACTTTATGAACTATAAAAACATCTTTCAGGACCGTTTCTGCTCTGCCAGTGAAATACTCAACGCAACAAAGACGGCTGCAGTTGGCGAATGGTTACAAAAAAGAAAAAAAAACAATATAAGCCTGGCGGCCCGCCAGGCTGATAATACCCTGAATTTTTTCTTAATATGGCCCCAATACTCCGTCATAAACAACAAATTCTTCGCCTTAAAAAAAATGCCATCAAATGAGTCCGTCGTGTGTGTCGAGGATGACTGAGAGCCGAGTGTGAGTTACTGAGTGGGACATGTTGGCTGAGTGTGTGAGAAATCTGCACAGCTGTCGAGACACGAGAACCGAAGACAGCTGTTTTAATTTCTTTATGTGTGTGTGTGTGTGGAGGAGAGGCGGAGGGGAGTCGGTCCATCTGTGTCGAACGGGCTGCTTCATGCTCGGCTCAGTACTTCGGTACTTTGGTGTAATCCTCCTGGACGACGCTCTTGCACAGACACATGGAGAGGATCATCCCCAGGAGCTGCAGCAAATGGAGTCATCAGAAATTAAACTCACCAACAAAACAATCGAAAATTCACTGAAAAGTCACAGAAAACTGGGAATATTTCCTCAGAACTGAAGAAACTTCATTTTACATGTTTTTATACTAATGATTCACATTTTTTTCATGTTTTCTGTAAATAATATCCACTGTGAAACCAGGAACTATGAGAATAATCTGACATGTGCTCCACCTCGGTGAGGTTGGATGGGGAGCATCTGTCCTGCCAAAGAAATTTAAATGGACTTTGACTAGACCATTCTAACACATGAATTGGTTTTGATCTGAACAGTTTCACCGCAGCTCTAGCAGGATGTACGGTGTCAATAACCTGCCATCGTCCTAAACACACTGTAAAAAATGTCTAATTACGGTAAAAACCACAGTTTTTATACGGTAAAATTCTGTTTGCCAGAATTTTACTAATATGGTAAAATCTGTATAAACACGGTAGAATACTTAAATACATATTTTACCACATTTGTCGTAATAATAAGTCAAAATCCATATAAATTTGGTAAAATCCATATTAATACAGATTTTACTGTTATTATTTACTGGGTAAAATTCTCTGTTTGCCAAAATTTTACTGTATAAATATGGTAAAATCCGTATATTTATACAGTAAAATCTGCATTTATATCGACTTTATACGATAAAATTCTGTGTTTGCCAGAATTTTACTGTATAAATACATTAAAATCCGTATTTCTACCGTAACTTAGAGATGTCATTTTTTACATTGCATTCACCAGCTTCCCTGTTCCTCCTAAAGAAAAGTATCCCCACAGCATGATTCTGCCACCACCATGTTTTACATGGCGATAAAAGGGGTGTCATTTAACCAAAACAGAAAGCAATGCTTCCATTTCTTTGTGTTGAATAGGGTGACGTTCGTTTGGACGTGGGAACGCTCACCGGGTCAGAACATGTTAGAAATGAACATCCTACCTCCACAACAGCCACCCCGATACAGATCCCCAGGATAATCCCACAGTTATCCAGCAGCCATTTCTCCACGCTGGTTATACAGCCCTGAGAGAGAAAAGCAGAAGTGTGAGAGGAGGAGGGGGCTGAGCGATGGCAGACGGACGTGCTCAGAGGCTTTGGGTCGGCTCTGTGGGGGGGAAAGGAAAACAGGAGAAGCAGCCTGTGACCTTCCTGAAGCAGGCAGCCCAAACAGCGAACAGCAGAGGCTTCCTGGAGCTCAATCAGCTCGTCTCAGAGACTCCAGCACCGATTACGTTCTGCTGAAACGCCATGCGATGAGGTAAAACACGTACCATTTCAAAGACAGGCGGCTGTTCTGACAGGTGCTCACACAGGCCAAACTCCTTCATGTCGGTTCCCGGCATGGTGTCGTTACGACAGGAGCAGGAGTACAGCTTCTGTGTGCCGTTCTTGATCAAAATGTTCTCAGACCAGTTACCTGGTCCAGTCCAGCCACAGCACTTCATCTGGAGACACGGAAGAAAGGGGGAGCAATGAGGAGATGGAGCAAAAGGAGTCATCAGAGAGAGAAACTTTTTAAACTGTTAAAGTGACTAAACTCCTCATTGATGAGGCAATTATACACTGTAAAACATTTACATTTGGTTTAACCTGAAAATGAAAGTCCACCTGCTGCCTTGAAAATGCAATTTAAGTCGACAAGAAAATAGTTTTGGTTTTAACTCAGAAATTAAAGTTCATGAAGTTGATTTAACAAGAGACACGTTGTCTAAACATTGTTTTAAACTTAATTGATCTTGAATTGTGAGTTTTAACTTAATGCTGCAATTTGTACAATCTCCATTATTTTACTCACAACATCAAGTTAAAATAAATACTGATTTTACTTTAGATTAATTTAAATTCTTGTTTGAACAAAATTTCTGATCTGATGATGAATTTTATTAAACATCCCAATGAATTCAGCTCAGAAACATTTAGTGAGATCAGGACATTATCCTCAAGCTTTGCTGATTGAGAATCGCATTAAAATGAACATTTGCCTTAATAAAACACCAGAGTCAGATCAACGTAACGCACTTCCACCTCAGGAGACAGAAACATGCCGCTAAGCATTCTGGGAAATAGTTCCCACTTTTTCCTCTTTTTTTAAGTGCAAACCTAAAAACTCAGTTTATTCAACTCTTGGAGGTTTGACTAAATTAATAAAAAGTTAACAACTTACTGCTGTAAGTTTATCTTTCACAAACTCACATTTAGGTTCAAAACCTAAAACTGGATCAATTTATTTGACTTAAAGAGTAAAAGATAGTAGACGCAACTAAATGTGGCTCTAATGTTTTACAGTGTGGGAGACAAATTCAATCTGATACCTGGGAAGTAGATAACATAAGTTTTGTTTTCTCTGAGATTAAAACAGGTTTTAAACACTAAAATTTGCTTCTATAACATTAAGAGATGCAGCTGAGCCATAGATAACTGTGTTATCAGTACATAAATTAACATTTGCATTTACTGAATCATTATTTTTGTTGCTTTTTCGTCCTGTATGCAGACGCACCTGGATGGTTCCTTTTCCACCAAATGAAGTGTGTTTTCTGTATTTTGATCCGGTTGGACTCACTGACTCACCGTCCTCTGAACGAAGTCCCAGGCGTGCTCCGTGGTTTTGTTCTGACCCGTGTAGTTCACTATCAACCCTCTAATGATGACGGACATCTCATGTTTCAGCTGGAGAAAAACAGTAAACAGTGACAGAAAACAGTCAGCATTGAGATGAGATAAAACCTGTTGACCAACAAAATGTTTCCAAATCAGTTTCTTTCAATAAAAAATGTAAAAACTTTAACAGAGACTGCAGGTGTCTGTCTGGTGAATTTTTGGTTAAAATTATGGATGCACTGATTTATCAGTCAGCCTATTTATTGGTCGTCTCACTGTTGGCTACTCATCAACTTTCTTACTACATTTTAGACAAAGAAAACGGTATCGGCCAAGATCCGAATCGGCAGGTCAGGTTTTCTCATCGATCGGTAATCGGCCAGAAAACTGCAATTGTTCCTTTTCATTCAGTGGGTAGAAAATCCAGAAATTTTACTCAGGTAAGAGCAGAGATACTTCATAATAACATTACTCAAGCAAAAGAAAGTACAGCGTAGCAAAAATACTCCTAAAAGTAAATATAAATGAGTAAATGTAACTAGTTATTACCAACTCTGCATTTTTCTACCCCACTTTTACAGACTAAAGTGTTAATTATTCAAAAACGAGGCCCTGCATGTCAGCAAATCCCTTCCCACAGCGAATCATCAGCATTCATGTCTCATGTTTCTCAGCAGTTCACACATGTGAAGCTCCATGTTGAAGCTTTGCAGAACTCTGGCCGGCTCTGTGTTTATGTGTGTGAGACCGCAGAGAGCGGCAGCGGCGACGCAGCTTCATGACAGGCGAGAGCCGCGCCCTTTTCTGGGAAGGAGCAGCGCCCTGCCCTGTGGCGAGCCCTAAACACAGGGAGTGTGTCGGAGGCTGCAGACCCACATGTGACCAACACACACACACACACACACACACACACACACACACACAGAGCTGACAGCGCATCCACCTATCCTGCTGTTCAGAGAATAAAACATGGCCAAGACTCTGATGTGTTCAGACAAAACGGTCCCCCTGAAACAAACACTGAAGAATGGATCCTGAAATAATTTGCTGTGTAATCTGATAGGATCAGTTCTGATTTTTTTTTCCTCTTGTTTTATCTCTGCTGTATAGAATCAAACATGGAGAAGCAACGTTTAGTTTCATCAGAACAAGAATCCAGAGAAACTCCTGCTAGTTTATAAGTTACGGACTGTTTATGGGGAACTAACATGTAGTTTTATGCTCTTTTGTTTTCTCTTTTCTTTTGCTCTTTCCTTTGGTTTGTTGTTTTATTGTATTTCCTTCTAATTCATGTAAAGCACTGAAATGTGCTATATAAATAAATTTACATTACCTTAAATAAACTGCCCCAGTTTTAAAGCCACAATGTAGTCATTGTGTATTGATAAAAATAATAATAATTATTATTATAATTGAGATATTTATAATGATAAGATTACACTGGTTTATCTAACTTCTGCAGTTGAGAAATGCCACAACATCTGGATTCACCAAAATTATTATTATTATTATTATTATTATAGTTTTGCTTAAGGATATGTACAAAGAACATTTATTAGAATATTTTTGAATTATTTTACCTTCATTTTTAGAGTTTACTGTCTTAAGAAGTTTCTAAAAGATTTACTCTTAAATTTGAGTAAATATCATTTTGAGTTTTTGTTGTTTTCCCCAACAGAATTTGACAAATTGTCTCTAAAAATAAATGTATTTACCACTATATTCAATAATACAAACTTATTCAATAAATTAGAATAATATTCAAAAGTTTGTTTATTCCAGAAGCTCCATTGCATTATATGGATTAATAAGACAAGGACTGATAAAATGCACCTTTATTTCTCTTCATCATGATCATTTTCTGCTAACGAATATAAACACAGTGTTTAAATAAAACCTATTTTTAAAGACAAAAATGTGGGATAATTAAAAGTATGTCTGATACTTTTAATTAAAAGTACTTTTAATCTGCCAAACATTTCCAGATCTATTTTCTATTGAAAATGACTTTAGTTAGTCCTACGGCACTTTAAAAGAGAAACGAGTCCAATTCAGAAAAAAATATAGAATACATGAATTTATTTAACTCTGCGTTCTAATTACTAAAGTAATTTTAAAGTAAATTCACTGAAATGTCTGATCATTTTGAGTGCTGTTAATCTAAATCTAAATAGTGCTACAGTTTATTTTTTATTCATAATTCAGCAGAGGTGTTTATTGACCCTAAAGTAATCACTTCTAGGGTAACATTTGTCGTTGTTCACATAACAAACATAAAGACGTCCTGCAGGGGGAACCGACAGGACAATGAAAACAATCCCTTCTCCACTTCCTGCGTTTTCTTCTTCTACCCGGATTTGAAGTCATTTCAGTTACAGACCGACTTCCTGTGGGTTTCCGTTCGATCATCTGCGCCGTGTTTCATCACAGGATGCAGCAGGTTCCCTAAGGGTTTTAATGTGACACCTACGTTCACTGCAAAAACACTAAACTACCAAGTATTTTTGTTCTAGTTTCTAATGTAAATGTCTTAGTTGACTTGAAATAAGACAAAACTAACTTACAAGTAACTTTTGAGCAAGAAACATGAGATTGTTTTAGGTAAATAATTTCTTAAAATTGATTAAGAAAAGAACATGGGAAAAATGTTTTGTTATAAGTGAAATAATCTGCTAGTGGAATTAGAATTTGGTTGCTAGGTGACGTCCTTGGCTCGGCTGTGGTTGCTAGGTGACGTCCTTGGCTTGGCTGGGGTTGCTAGGTTACGTCCTTGGCTCGGCTGTGGTTGCTAGGTGACGTCCTTGGCTCGGCTGTGGTTGCTAGGTAACGGCAAAGTGCCAGTTGATCGTAACATTCCACTGCAAGTGGAACTAATATTTTTCCATTATTTAGGAATTATTGACTTAAAACAAGCTCAGATATCTGATAAAATTTACTTGTAAGTTAGTTTAGTCTTATTTCAAGTAAACTAAGATATTTGCAGCAGAAATTAGAACAAAAATACTTGGTAAGATTCAGTGTTTTTTGCAGCCGGTTCCAGCTGTGAGGGGAAACACAAACGTTTTGCCCTCAATAGGAAATGTGGTGCATGAGAAACTGAGGTTTCAGGGTAGCTGTAGGCACAATAATTCACTGAAATTGTATTTTTTTAGGAATCGAAACGTTAAGGAGGAAGAGAAGAAAGTGAAGCGTGTCTCACCGGATCTCTCTGTACGTAAATGAGAACAGCAGCAGTGACCTGAGCGATGAGGATGAGCAGAAGGCAGGTGAAGTACTGTGGAAATAAACAGGAAATAATATTAGCAGAAAATACTGAAGGTATTTCAATAATAACACACAAATCCTGTGACATTTTAATAAAAAAAATTAAAAAAAAGAAGTGGCAGGAAGTCACGTTTATGAAAAAGCAAAAGTTTTTTCTTCCTCTTTTAGCTGTTAGATTTATCCATGTTGGATTTACAAAATAAACTGAAGGGATTTCAGAACCGTCCAGTTAAGAATGCCTGCACTGTAAAACATTAGAGCCACATTTAGTTGTGTCTACTATCTTTTACTCCTTAAGTCAAATAAATTTATCCAGTTTTAGGTTTTGAACCTAAATGTGAGTTTGTGAAAGATAAACTTGCAGCAGTAAGTTGTTAACTTTTTATTAATTTAGTCAAACCTCCAAGAGTTGAATAAACTGAGTTTAGTTTAGCATTTAAAAAAACTGAAAGAAGAGAAAGACAGGAGTGGGAACTATTTCCCAGAATGCTTAGCGGCATGTTTCTGTCTCCTGAGGTGGAAGTGCGTTACGTTGATCTGACTCTGGTGTTTTATTAAGGCAAATGTTCATTTTAATGCAATTCTCAGTCAGCAAAGCTTGAGGATAATGTCCTGATCTCACTAAATGTTTCTGAGCTGAATTCATTGGGATGTTTAATAAAATTCATCATCAGATCAGAAATTTAGTTCAAACAAGAATTTAAATTATTCTAAAGTAAAATAAGTATTTATTTTAACTTGATGTTGTGAGTAAAATAATAGAGAAATGTGGCTCTTTAACTGGTGAGGGCAGATTTGTTTTTCTTTGGTATTGTGAAATAATTATTTGGTTTAAATTGCAGCATTAAGTTAAAACTCACAATTAAAGATTAATGAAGTTAAAAAAACAAAGTTTAGACAACTTGTCTCTTGTTGTTAAATCAACTTCATGAACTTTAATTTCCGAGTTAAAACCAAAACTATTTTCTTGTGACTTAAATTACATTTTCCAGGCAGCAGGTGGACTTTCATTTTCAGGTTAAACCACCTGTAAATGTTTTACAGTGTAGTGTTGAGGGGGTTTGTCCACCACCAGCTGGTCTGTGTCACTCAGAGAAGTGGGTCACGTCGGTTCTTTAGTTAACCCCCAGCAGGTTTAACGCTGCTGAGGTCACAACCCTTCCCCACCCTGGTGGAAGCCGCCCCCCACAGCCCTGGTTTTATCTCCAGCTCCTCTCAGCCGCCTGACAGACTCACACATTATCAGAGGCTTTGCCGTCAGCAGGAATCCGTCACATGTTATTAAGCAGGCAGGTGGAAATTAGTGGAAATTAAACCTGGCATGAATACAAAAGGCAGTGAGGGGTTTTATATTGATATATGAGGATTGCAATCGGCAGATCGCCGGTTCGATTCCTGGTCGTTTGTGTCCCTGGACTCTTCACCCACCTTTCCTGCTGGTGTTGGTAGAAGAGCTGATGGCGCAAAATTAGCAACCTCTGCCAATAAATACGATTTTTACTGAAAGAAACTGATTTGGTAAAATTTAAATTTTTCCTTATTTTGTTGTGAATTATGAATTATTGTCATTTTCGTGCTTAAAATACCAACATTTCCACTTAATTTTATATCATTGTCTGTCTATGTAATTTTTAAAATTTAAATTACTGATAATTTGATCAGTTACACTTTTTACTTTACTTTTTACTTTTATTTGAGTCATTTTATTATGAAGTATCGCAAAATTTATGGATTTTCTAGCCACCGAATGAAAAATAAACATGTTTTAAACAAAAATTCACCAGACAGACACACACAGGTCTGTGTGTCTGTGGAACTTTTTTATAAAAGAAACTGATTGGCAAACATTTTCTTTTGCCTGATTTTGCTTTTTTTTGTCACTAATATTAATTGTCATTTTTGTTCTTAAAATACCAAAATTTCCACTTAACTTTATAATTTGATTTATCTGATGATGTAACTTTTAAATATTAAATGACTGATAGTTTGATAATTTGATCAGTTACTTGAGTAGACTTTTTACCAAATACTTTTTAACTTTTACTTGTGTAAAAATATGTTGAAGCAGTCGTGATACTCTTACTTGAATACAATTTTCGGGTTCTCTACCCGCCTCTGCAAGTCAGAGAAGCAATAATCCATAATGATATTCTCAAGTAAAAATACTCCTACAAGTACATTTATTCCAAAGCGTTAGTTGAGTGGCTTTTGGTGCTAGTTAGTGCTGATCCGGTCAGCGGTGATAAACAGGCTCTGTGTGTGTTTCTCCTCACCAGTCCCAGCAGGCAGCGGATTTCATAGATGGCTCCGATGCAGCCGAAGAAGCCCATGGCCATCGTCAGAGATCCGACTCCGATGAGGATATACGAAGCCACCTTCACCGTGTCAGAAGATTCTTCTGCAGAAGACGGAAAAAACATTGAATAAACAGCAAAATGCAGCTTTAACTGAGCTAACCCTTAATTTGGTCTAGTACTGTTTACCCCGAGTTACAATTCCTCACAGACTAAACACTTTTTGATTCAAATCAAAGCATTTCTCTATGACAGATTGTTTTATTTTGCCACCAGGGGGAGTTGGACTGGGACAAGTGGGCCTGTTTAATTGATTTCAGTGGTTGGTATGTGGAGGGGGAGAGATGCAGGAGTCTAAAAAGAGAGATGCAGAGTTGAGGAGGGGATGAACGGGAGCCATTATGTGGCTCTGCGCTGTCTGTGCTGGAGGAGGTCCAGAGACGGAAAGCTCCGTCTGCAGATGGAGCCAGAATCTGAGCTCCGTGAAGAGAGTCCAAGTTAGGAAGAAGCGAACGGAGACGATTCGTCAATCTGAAATACAGAAACTGTTACAGAATCTCCTCTGCTACAATTCAGAAATGCTCCTTTTAAAGGTCGACACAGATCTGCGGGTTTCTTTACAGGTCTGAGCTGCTGATTCAAATACAAAATAAAGTCCATAATCTGGCACAGCATTCTGAGAGATGTAGGCAGAAGAAAGGCTTTAGCTCAGTGGTGTCAAACTCAGTTTCCTTTTGGGCCAAATCAAGTCCATAAATGTTCTTAAACGGCCGGTTGTGTCAGAATGTACTGATAAAAACTGTTAAAATATAAATAAATTCTTAAAATCAAATAATACTGAACATCTTTTCAGTCCCTCTATGGTTTCATGATAGTTTTAGTGTTTTTTTATTTTTTTTTGCAATACAAAAAAAAATATCTGGTAGTAATTTAGAAATATTTTTGCTCATCTATGATGGTAAATGCGACTTTTTATTACTCACCGTGTCATTATGGATTATAACTTGACATTAAGTGAGACTGAGACAGCTGTTTTGTAGAAGTAATAAATACTGCCACCTACAGGTGGGAGTAAACCTTAGATCCAATGTTTTCACCACTTTTGCGAAAAATCTGCAACAAACTAAAGTGCAGGGATTTGGTGACTGAGTGAAGTTCCACAATAATTCACAAGAAACTGGAGGAACTATTTGATGCAATTTGGCAGTAAACGGATAAAAACTGCTTTGAACTGAATGATAAAATAATGTTTAAGCACACTGTTATCTTGACGGTTCTATTTATGTGACTCTTTAGAGTGCAGAGGGCCACATAACAAGGTATAGTGGGCTGGATTTGGCCCCCGAGCCTTGAGTTTGTGCAAGGCCACCTAAGCAAGGTTGGTAGAATCAACTAACTCACTCATTCTTTGGTTACCTAGCAACATCCTGTTGAGTAACTAGTGGTTACCTAGCAACGACCTGTTGAGTAACTAGTGGTTACCTAGCAACGACCTGTTGAGTAACTTGCACAGCAGCAGTTTAAGGTTTCACCGCTGTGCCTCATTACTGCTTAAAAACATAAACCATCGTGAAAACAAAAACAGGACAGATCATGAAACCAGTTTGGTAATATTTCAGATATTTAAAAAAAAAAAAAAGCTTTCTGAAAAAACCATCAATTATACTCGGCAATTATCAATATTGACTGACATGAAAGGCTTATATTGTGATAAGTTTTTCATCCATGTCGTCCGGCCCTATTTGTAATGCAAACATTAAACCTGACAAACAAGAACAGAGGAAAAAATGTTGCTGCTTTATCATACAGAGAGGCTGTAGCTCTGAATCCAGCAGAAAATTATGTTTTTATCTAACCTTTTATCTGATTCCTTTACTAAATGCATCCAAGAACGTTGGATGGTTGATGTCGTTATACACTGAGTTGAAAGCCAGAGCTTTCAGTTTTGATGCATTTATTGAAAAGTAAAAAAATAAATAAACTACACCAAATTTACTTGGTAAGATTTTGTGTTTTTGCAGTGTAGAAAGATAAAAAATAATCTCCTCAGTGTTTCTGTGTTAGCTTGCCTACTTGTTATCACAGGATGCAGACTGTATTCTCATCTGAAAGGCAAATAAGCTATCTGTCTTGCTCCAGGATATTATCCTATCATGTTCCAGCTTTTATGTACATCAAAACAGGAAAATCCTCAAACAGACACAAACTTCTTCAAATGTTGTAAATGTAAAACAGTGAAGAAAAAGCTTTAAAAACATGTCATATGATGCTACACCAAAGAAGTGCTGACTTTACACGGGCTACCGCAGCAGCTCATGTTGTGGCGGTCTGGGTGTAATTTAAGACTGAACACACTCGGGTGAACATATGCTAAGTGTTTATGTGGCTGCAGGGTAGCATTCAAAGGAAGGGAGACGCACTCTCTGAATCTTGTATATGAAACACACAGCTGAAACATGTCATTTAGGATCTCCAACACACACACACCGCTTCCCAAACACAACCAGTCTGCCAAAGCAACATATGTCCTTAGGTTTCTTTAGCAATATAATTACACGAAAGATTTAGGGTGTGAAAGAAAAACATTCAAGAGGAAGCGTCAGAAGAGGCGGTAAAGTGAGATTAATAAAGAGTAAGGCTGCATCCACACTGCAGCCTCAATTGCGATTTTTTCTTTTTTTTTTTTTTTTTGCCTTAATGTGACATGTACAGATCAGACCATCGAGTGCGACCCAGACAGACTACTTGGATGTATGATACGTATCTGTTCTTTTCCAAGACCCGAGTCTGAACGGCTCATCCCATAGACATAATATAAGATATAGTATATTAGTATATACTATATCTTATATTATGTCTATGGCTCATCCTACCTGAACGTCATCGATACTCGACAAACGTCACCATTCTGCGTCTTGATACGAGCAAGCGGGAAGAAAAACAACAACTATTACGGACGATAATGAGAATTAAGTTGTTACTGTGCTGGTTCCGGTTGGATAACAACTTCAAAATCGTAAGCTATCGTAAGCCGTTAGCATCCATGTTTACTTTCGTAAACACCGAGCACCATA
>NW_015115493.1:47275-68993 GCF_001443285.1 Poecilia latipinna
TAGGAGGGTATACCGCTCCAAGATGGCCGCCGTATTTCCTGCGCCGGAGCGGTCCATGAGGCGTCTATGCTTATATTATGTCTATGCAGAACACCATTTCTTCTTCTTCTTTTTTATTATGGCGGATCGCAACAAACATTCAGGTGCATTTACCGCCACCTACCGGACTGGATTGTGGGCGTCAAGACTCAGCACTACTACTTTTTACGTCGGTTGGCAAAACACTGAGCACGCTTCTCAGTGTGTGACGTTGTTGCGCCCTCTTCTGCGCATGCGGGAACTTTTAGGTCGTTTGCAGTTCAAACTGGTGATCACATACAAGTTGCATATATGAACGACCAAGCCAAAAAAAGAAAAAGAAATAAATAATTTCACAAAGAATCGTATTTGCGTCACTTCAGGCTGCAGTGTGAACGTAGCCTATGTGACATATTAGTATGTGTCGATTTCCTGTAAACAATCAGTTTATAAGATGTAACAAGACATCTGACTGCTGGATTAATCCTTAATCTCAGGCCTAATCAGCAAGTCTTTTATCTTTTTACTTGTTGTGTAATCTCAAACAAGTCTTGCATCATCTCAGTCAATCTGCTGCTGAATGACAGCTGCAGAGCACCAGATACTTCTTCTTGCTTTGTTGCATTTCTCTGTGGTAAAACCAAAACAACTAATGCACTCAACACAGAGCATTTGCAAAAACATTCACAACACTGTAGCTTTGTAACATTGAGTGGCATTAAGAGGATTTTCTGTGGTAGAGCAGCATGAAGTAGTGGACTATAGGGAAGTGGGAAGCGGTTAAAGAATATAATTTTTGAAAAGTCTCCGATGCTAGAGATGGACCGCTCCATTTTTTCCCTTCCAATACAAATGATCGTAGGTTTACTACGTATTTGATACGAAACCTGGTGCTGAATTGACTTAAAGCGTTTCTTTTTTAAACACAGACATTAATGCACTAAATTACTAATTTTATGACCCGATCCAGAATTTTTCTCAATATCGGGACCAATACAGATATTAATATTGCATGGGTGCATCTCTGCAGACCACGTCAGGAAGTCGTCAATAACGACGACTTACATAATTTAGAAAATTAACAACTAGAAATTTAAATAATGTTCCATTTGAATTCAGCTCCACCAATTTTGAGCTTTTCTTCCTTCCAAATTTGCTCCAGGTCAGTTTCTATAAAGTCTGTTCCTGGCCTCCCCACAGCATAATGCCTCCACCACCATGTTTCATGGCATACTCAGGGAGATATGCACGGTTCGTTTTCTGTCACATATTGTTATTTTTCACATATGTACCCTCATCTGATCACAGAACTTTCTAAGTGTTTGTTTTGCTCTCATGGCCTACTTTCAGCTGCAAACAGGGACTTCCTGCGTGACGTCGGTAATAAACCAAATCTATTTTCCTGCTACAGCGAGATAAATACAGTGGAGGTTACCTAGCAGCTCAAAACTAAGTGTCAGGCTAACTGGTTAGGAGTCTGTTCGTGGCTTAAACCAAAGTGTTTTTTATCGAAGTTTCCGCTCAAGTTGGAAAAAACTTAGGTTGACTTTTCAGCCAGTTTCAGTAGCTCCCACTCAGTCCTGAACTCCCCAGCTGCGGCACAATAAAGGATATTTATATTCTGCCAACCTGAACATGACCAGAGCCACATGTTTAGCTTGCATGCAGCTGGTCTGAAACCACAGTTGACATTGTGACCAGATTTTAAAAGTAAACACCAGCAGACCGGCTCTGCGCTGAGTTTTAAGTTTATGCTGGGTTTAAACAGTCCGAAGAAGAGCGATTTCAGCCCCCGGCTCCCTGCTGGTCTCTCTAAACGAACTCTACTTTGGCGCACGCCCTGGTTCACATTCCTCCTCTCCAAGGCTGACGTCTGTTTAAGCACATGGCAAGCAGTGTTTTGGCAAACGCCACTGACAGAGACTTATATTACCCCAGCACTGGAGGAAAATATCGACTTCGCTGTGTCAGTGTAGAAACCTACAGCGAAAAGAGAAGTTCTGTTCATTGAATAAGAAATACCACAATATTCACATAGTTTCCCTGCCTGAGGTCAGTCAGACAGCTGCAGAAGACTCTGCTGGTAAAAATCATAAAGAATAGCACATTGAAAACACAGAGATCCTGTTTATGGCCGGGCAGTGGTACATGTTTGAGGGGAACATCTAGAGTCAATAAACAGAGCTGAGTTCAGCTTTTGTTCCTCCACACAGTGGGAAAGATTTCCAGTGAAGTTAACTAAGGCTGACTCCTGGAGGGATGAGGCACAAAAATACCTGCTGGAGAGGCGGCCATTACAGGTGACCAATCATTAACAGGTGGGGTACAAAACATGTTCATTACATTTTTTTGCACAAAATCATTCTTAGATATTGAGATTTCAGTCTGCTTAGTTCTGCCTATTTTGATTTCCTTTCAGAATGAGCTGTTTTATGGCCTCTTGTCACTTTAAATCGAATTAAGCTTCTGCTTAAACTCAACGTTTGGGCTAGCATGTGAAAATGGCAGCAAACAGACGTGCAACTATGCAACCGTACATCTTTGAAAAGCAATAGTAGATCCTTCTGCACAACCAACAACACTGCAGCAAGTGGTTTCTGGATGGTAAGTCAACAACACCTGTGTTTTCCAACAGCCATTGTACAATGTACTGACCCTTTGCACATGGTGTCACACTCTTCAGAAATCTGCCTGCTCCGCCATGACGGACGCCAAAACAACCAATGTCAAAACCAGACACCCGGTGTCCTAAAATCACTTTTATTTAGTTGATTTCACTTTAAAAATGGTCATAGGATGCTGTGAGGTTGGCTGCACAAACAGAGGATACAAACTTGTAATTTTATTTTATAAATATTAATGAGAAAAGATACAGCGCTGTTCATGACATAGTGATGTAAACCACGTGATGTGAATTCAGGCAAAGTGATAATTTGATCAACACGCCAGGAGGGTGGAGGTATGGGTCGGTTTCTAAGCTATTTGTTTCAAACTTAGAAATCCCACCGTCTGTGAGCCTAACCAGGTGCGTTACGTTCACAGACAAATCAGCTTGATGCTAACAAGTAGAAGCCATGAATTAACTGGCAAAACCAACTTTGAGAAACAATTTAAGTAGCTCTTTCCAATCCTCCCGTCCATCACTTCCGGTGTCCATCATGGCGCCTCGAATGATGAAGTGAAGGAGTTGCAAAGGGTTAATGAACTGCTAAAACCAGCCACCGGATGTCCTGGAACTCAGCTTGTGTTGCTAAGTAACGGGTTGGGTTAGACCGGGGTTGCTAGGTAACGGTGCCCGTGGAATGTGACTCAACAATATGAGGTTTTTGAAATGGTTTGTTTTCCAGACACCAAAAGCATGAACCTATTGTCCAAAACTGTCTGTGTGGTTTCTTTTAAGCGCTTAGGTTGTTTTTAGAAACAGTTGAAACACACATGGGAATATGAAAATTTACTAAATGTGAATTTTGCATAATGGGTCCCCTTTAAAACTCCCACAGGAGGAAAATCCAGGCAGCATCAGAGAGCTACACAATCTGTGGACAAACTGACGTCGCAGCTAACCCAGAGGGGGATGATGGATATTTCTTTTCCAAAGGTCTGACTTAAGATTAGCACACTCAGCTCAATAACATCTTGGGTGTGATTTTTCCATTCTTTCTGACCTCAAGGCCTTAAATAGTCAGTCAGGAAACACAATGGCGGCTGGGAGACAACATCAGCTCTGCATGACCTTTGTCAAAACACTAGCCTTTCCACGAAATGCTTTACAACAATAGCAAGAGAATTACTGACTGAAAATACAATAAATGTACTCTAGAAGACCCTTTCACTGCTCTAACAACATTAAAGAGCTTAGTAACACAGATGTTTTCCATTCAGAGTTAGTATAACCAGATGGATGGATGAAAGGAAGGATAGAAAGAAAGTTAACAGAATAAAGAGGAAAAGAAGAAAAACAAAAGAAAAAAGGAACAATGACAGAAAGATGGATGGAAAGAAAGTAGGAAACAAAAAAGAAAGAAAAAAGCAGATGGATGAACAGAAAGAAAAATGAGGGATGGAAGGAAAGGAAAAAGAAAGAAGGAAACGAAAATAAGAAAGAGAAAAATGGGAGGGAAGGATGGAAAGAAACCAGCAATTACAAAGCAAAGAAAAAATGAATGAATGAATGAATGAATGAATGAATGAATGAATGGATGGATGGATGGATGGATGGATGGATGGATGGATGGATGGATGGATGGATGGATGGTAGAAGTAAATCTTGTCATCCTATTAAAGTGATTAATTTTCCTCATTTGGTTTCTGGTTGATTCCCATCTCAGCTGGGTTAATAAATGGTTAATAAAATGTTAACAAAGGCTTAATAAAGGGTTAATAAAGTGTTAGCAAAGCATTAACAAAGTGTTAATGGATATTTAACAAAGGGTAAACACATGGTTAATAAAGGGCTAACTAAGGGTTAATAAAGGGCTAACTAAGGGTTAATAAAGGGTTAACTAAGGGTTAATGAAGGGCTAACTAAGGGTTAATAAAGGGTTAACTAAGGGTTAATAAAGGGCTAACAAAAGGTTAATAAGGTTAATAAAGGGCTAACTAAGGGCTAATAAAGGGTTAAAGTCCCAAACTAAGCAGCGCTATATAAACTCACACTCACCAAACAGCCCAGCAATAAATTACTAAACTCTTCAGGGGGAAGAGAGCGAAAGCTCCTCTGCTGCTGGATTCGCTCCATGTGTGTTGAAAACACGGACAGCTTTTGGAAACAAGCATTTTCCATTTCTCTGTCACAGACTCTGGAGCTGGGTTTAATTACGCTGCCTGCCTGAAAAAAGCTCTGCGCATTTAAAAACGGGGACAATGTAGAGTTGCACATGGTTATCTGAAGATACTGACACAAACAGTAAAAGTGTTATGATGTGTTGCAGAGGGAATTTCCATCTGAGCCCCCCTGCTGAGTGGGCAGACTGAAGAACTCAGTGGAGGAAACGAGGAAGTAAAAGTCAGATTTTCCAACCTGAGGTGAAACCTTCAGAGACGCCTCACCCACTGGGAAACTTGCGGCGCACAGATGTGAATGTTCGTGCGTCTGCAGCCTTTATTCGTTTTATCTGTGAGTCATTTTTTTTTTAAAACAACGTTGAGTTTCCATGGAAACGATTCCCATGGGAACTCCATAAAACGCAGACTCTGAACACAGACCTTTGGGGTTTCCCACATTTTCCAGTTTCTGTTTCAGTGTTTAACATTTTAAAACCCCTCTGGTTAAGAAAGAAACTGGATATTAAAATATCTGCAGGAGCGTCTAAGTGTGTCGGCACTTACGTAGCACGGCTATGAAGCTTTCCTTATCGAAGAGTATCCACAGTCCAAAGCCCATGATCAACGCTCCGAAGATCTGCGAAAGAAGAAACTGGAAATATTAGAGATTCACCAATCCAATATTAATATCTCTATTAATATTGATAAAAATAATAGATCAGGTATTGATTGGTGACAATATGTCAGATCCATAAAAAGACATATCTATTCACTGCAAAAACACAAAATCTTACCAAGTATCTTACAAAACTAACTTAAAAGTACCTTTTAAGCAAGATGTAGAGACTTGTTTTAAGTAATAAAACAATAATATTGATGAAAAATGGCTAGTTCCATTGGCAGATTATTTCACTTTATACACTGCAAAAACACAAAATCTTAACCAAGTATTGTTATAAGTGAAATAATCTGCTCGTGGAATTATTACTTGGTTGCTCGGTGACGTCCGGAGCTTGGCTAGGGTTGCTAGGTAACGGCAAAGTGCCCGTTGATAGTGAGGTAATCTAGCTTTTCTATGTTATTCTTCTGAGTTTTGTCATTTGCAAATCTCAGAGTTAAGGCAAAAATCTACAATATCTGAATAATGTTTATCTTAACTGCATAATAGAAAGTTATATTAGCGATCAGCATAGCTAGCATTACACATGGAGAATGCTGTTTTGGTGATGCTAGCAAGGCTAACTGATAGCGATACAAGATCATGATATTTAGAAAAGCTCCAAATGTTTTGCTAACATATTGATTACTTTTAAGTTACTTTGTCTTATTCCAAATGTGCTAAGATATTTGAACAAGAAACTAAACCAACTAGAAACTAATAGTTTATGTTTTTTGCAGTGTTTCGTCTAATTCTATGCTTTAAAATTTATTTTACAATATATTTAGAATCGCTAATTGCACTCTGAACCATTTGAAAGAAGATTTATTGGAGTTTATTTTTACATATTTGACCAACATATTGTTTTAGTCAGTTTCTGTTTTTTATCATTTATTTTACATTGGCTGTTGAACAAATTAAAGTTGTTTTCACATGTCTGACCCTGCTTGTGAAGTTATTGGTGTTTTTAAGTGTGCTGTATTAGTGCAGAGTTATCGAATGAATTTATGATTCTGTACATTTGTGTCTTTTAAAAAATAGAAACGTTTTAAGCCAGTTCAGCGCTGTTCTTCTGTATCGGTAAACCTCAGATATCGGCATCGGAAGTGAAAAAAGTGGCTCGGTGCATTTTTGTGTCATATAAGAACAAAACAGTTGGTATGCCTGAAAACATGGGAGAGTTTCCTTTCACTTTGTTATTTTCACATCTGGAAGTCATTAAATCTTAGTTTCTGTCTTTCTGTCGTAGCAGCAATGAAGAAAATGCCTCTTCCACATTTTCTCACGATTAACACCCAGCATTCGGCAACAAATTCAGTAATGTTGGTTTATGATTATTTCACTCCCTCAAATTTTTACTGACTGAGTTTGTGAAGCTCTGACGGTGAGCCTCTGTTTGGGGGTTGCAGGTTTCTGTCTTGGGGACCACACTCCTCAACAAGAGGCTCTGTTGATTCTCCAGCTTCCTGCTTGTATTGCTGCCCCCTCTGCAGCCCCACAGCAGTAATTAGTGCCCTGCTTAGGAGCTGATCTCTTAAAGAGGCTGCAGAGCACCGGCAGCCATCATTAGCCCACCACTTCCTGGCTCCCCTGGCCTCACCGTGCATAATTTGTCCACATGGACAAACACTTGACACAGACACACACGCTTCCTATTAGACCCCAGTTGACTTCAAAAGGCCTGTGTCAGGTTTATAGATGCAGACTCATTGGAAAGGTCTGGACAGCCTCGCAGAGTCAGTGTTGGAAGCCAGAACTGGACTTTAATGGAAGAGAGGAGGAAGCAAACTGGAACCATCTGCTGTTACTCAGACCTTACAGTTACTCTGTAAAGTCTCTTTCCTCATTTCCTTACACAGTATCTAGTATTTGAATAGAGATAACTATTCAAATAAAAAGCTGAAGGCAGCAAACATCTCTAAAGATTACATGGTTTTCCAGGTTAGCTGTGAGGCAGCAGTAATGGTTTTACTGTCCAGTACTGAAGTTAGCTAGCGGCGCTGTTAGCTAACTTCCCAGCTAACACAGAGAAGCTAGCTGGTGATTTTAACCTGAAGGTTTTCCTCTTAGCTGATCCTGAAACTCAACAATCCAATCTTTTTTCTGATCAGTGAACCCAAAATACCAAAGTGCTACTTGGTCACATTGGCAACAACACATAAAGGGAAGAAGAAGAAGACTCAAAGTTAGCTATTTTCAGTTCCAAATCATCAAATAACACTATTTAACTTTCTATTTGGTAATTTTCAGAATTGGTGTTAATTTTTTAAGCGTTATTTCAACAATGATTGGGTTATTTTAACACCAATCATTTTTAACACCAAAAACACTTGGTAAGATTTGGTGGTTTTGCAGTGCAGTTTTTTCCAGAGTTTTATTTGTGCAGATGTTGCACTGATTCCATCTTAGTTTTCCAACTGGGAAATTCTGACTTCTGATTGCAAAAACAGTGGAGAAAAATGTTGCTCTGCTTTTTTAATTAAACACAGCTGCTGGTGAGGAAGTGAGAACTAATGAACTGATAAAGAAAAAATGGCATTACTTACAAAAAAGAGGAGGTTGAAGAGGAATAAGAAGTACTTGGTGACTGTGATGCATCCTTTCGACATGGCTGTGATTGGGCCGAGCTACTTTGCAGAGAATTGCGAGCCTGAAACATAAAAACGTCCATTTAGTCTCATCTCAGTTGGAAAACGTCTGAGCAGATTGTAGGGAAAATCTGCACAGCTGGATTTCTCATTAAACACAGATTAAACATTACAATCATTCATGGGTTTTCAAAATTTCATACTTTCCTGGGCTAAAATTTCTAGATTTCCATTTAATAGGAAAATATTCACCATTATTCCGGTTAAACAGCGGTCCGATTTGTAGGTTTTAGAAATCATAAAACGTCTTAATATGTGGTACATCTTGGAGCTTGGACTCCGGCTGCGTTTCAAACTCTAACTGGTGGATTTAAGGTTTAAAATATTCCATTAAAAAAAGAAGAAAAGGATTGTTAAAATAAAATGTGGTAATTTTATTGTGTTTTTTAATAATTGGAAAAAAAATCTAATAAAATATATAAAAAAAGAATAAAATAACAAAACTTCCTGAACTTTTACCACACTCACTTTAAAGACCGCAGGTTGAACTCAACCTGATTTTTAAGTTATCGAAAGTAAAAATAATTAGTGAATAATGTGTCCATTCAGTCACTAAGTCAAAACTTCAAAATGTTGAAGGATAAGATGTTGAAAACCAAACCGTGATTTGTTATAAACCTGGAAAATAAAACAGATTTCCATGCTCCGTTGTATTTTTTCCCATATCTTGGCCTGGAAAATAGTCAACTAAAATTCTGAGACTCTTTAAGACTGAATTCATTCACAACAGTTTCTTAAACCGCTAACCCTCCTCTCATTTATATCAGCAAACCACTTTTAACCTCAGAAGGTGAAAAGTGGCCATTTGAGCAGCAAATTTCATACAAAAAGGAAGCAAAGTTTCTCTGAAGTGTTGGTCTGGCAGAGCATTTGGTTTCAGTCTGCATGAAGGTGGGGAAACAGATTCACCGCTGTGTTTTCTAGCAACAACAGTCCCGGTTGCAAACATTGTTTTATGGGCTATTTTTAAACGGAACCGCTTTCAATGACTTTATCTGGTGTCATAGGAAACATATAAACAGAAACCAGATGTAAATCTGATCTGACTTAAACTTTGGTATTTCTGTCATATCTGAAAAGAAAACCAACTCAGCACAGAGTATACTTCAATAAAACCCATCAAGCCAGCAACATTCAGCCTGAACTTCACTAAACCCAAAGAAAATGTACCCGCTACAAGATGTTATTCTGCACTGGAAGGAGCAAAAATACACCCGGCCATTGTGGTTATTTGAGGAGTCTGAAAATATCCCAAAAAGACGACTCCCTCCCTGCGGATCAGATTATAAGCTGCTTCCGTCTCCCCCTCCACTTCTACTCAAAATCTCTAGTTTGGACTCTGTCTGTGTCATTAAGTCCTTTTGAAGAGCAAAGTACACCATTTCAAACTCAATAAATGCGTCGATATCAACAAAAATTCAAAATATTTTGTTAAAAGGATTCAACAGAAGCTTCCTGGAGGTTAATATGAGAATAAATGGATTCCATTTGACAAACTTGACACCACTGTCGGATCAAAACCTCACATCTGTAAAAAAGCAGGAAGTGAAAACAAACATCCTTCTTCGAAACGTAAATCCATCCTGTTTGGTCAGAGTCACATGGTGTTTTTGATACTGTTAGAGATAGTCATCGATTAAACCACAGACAGATGCTCCACAGTGGCGAAACTCAGGTGTAACAGCAGCAAAACAAAAATAAGTGTAAAAAAATTATAAAAATGAGAATAAGTGACCTACATTACGATGTCACCAGGTGACTCAGAATTCACCCAATCACTGGACAGATGCTGAGAACAGATCAATGTGTCAAAACTTTCTCCAGCCAAACACAAGCGAAACTGAAGCTATTATATTTGGACCAAAAGGGGAACGATGTAGAGTCGACCCACAGCTTCAGTTACTACAGGAGGTCAGGCTGAACCTGAACCTTCAGAGCCACATAAAGACGGTTAGAAAGTCGGCCTTCTATCACCTGAAGAACATCTCCAGGATCAGAGGACTTATGTCTCAGCACAATCTGGAGAAACTCATCCATGCATTTATCTTTAGTTGCATTGATCACTGCAACAGCGTCTTCACAGGTCTGCCTAAAAACCAGCCGGATCCAGACGCTGCTGCTGGAGTTCTGACTAAAACCAGGAAGTTAGAGCACATCACCCGGTTCTACAGTCCTTCCACTGGCTCCCTGCAGCTCAGAGAACAGACTTTAAAATCCTGTAGTTAGTTTATAAATCACTGAACGGTTTAGCACCACAATACATTAAAGATCTGCTGCTGTTGTCATAGCAACCATCCAGACTCCTCTGGTTCTGGTTCTGCTCTGCATCCCCAGAACCAGAGGAGAAGCAGCATTCAGCTTCTATGCACCACAAATCTGCAACAAACTTCCGGAAAACTGTAAAACAGCCGAAACACTGAGTTCCTTTAAATCCAGACTAAAAACCCAGCTGGTTGCGGTTGCTTTTGAATCATAATCAATAAAACATTAGTCAATAATTTTATATGTAATGTTATTGACTGTGTTTTCTATGACTTTGCATTTTCATTACGTAAAGAACTTTGAAACACCTCATTGCTGAAATGTATTTACAAGAAGTGAAAACAACATGGCTGTTATTTGAAACTGTGCAGCTGTGAAAACACTGAGCTTTTGTGAGCAGTGATGATTACAAAGTCGTAGAACTAATGGGAGGAAGGATCTGCGATAACGCTCCTTTGTGCATTTCAGATGCGGCGCTCCGAAGAATTAATTTTCACAAGAAAACAAAAATGCCTAGCGTCAGGTTTTTATTTTATTTTTTCAGATGTCGGCACAGCCATTTTGCAGCTTCGTATCATCACATATTCGCACCTGTTCAACTTTTTATCATTTTGTTAGTTTACAAAAAACATCCAATTATTCCTGCCTTCAGAGACACAAAATTAGAAAGAGAATCCATTTAATCTGCATAAATCCAGCTGTCCTATAAAGGTTTGTTGGAGAACGTCAGTAAACAAACAGCACCATTAAGGACCAGAAGAGAGCAGTTGAAAGACGAAGTCATGCTGAGATTTAAAGAGTCGCTTCACCATAAAACATCCTCAGCGTTGAGCATCTCTGTCGACTCATCATCCCAGGACACGGAAAACGTGTTAAAAAAAGACCAAAGTGACACATTTTCCACCAAGTGTGTTTGGAAATGCATCAGTCTGGATACACAACCTCCAAATGGCAAGCACAGTGGTGGCAGCATCATGCTGTGGGGATGATGTTTCCTCAGCAGGGACAGAAAACGGGTCTGAATGCAGTGAAATTATGGGAGAAAATCTTTCTGAAAAAATTCTGTCTGGAACAGAGGAGCACAAAAGTGAGCCTCACGTTTTATATTTGTAAAAATAAATGAACACCCGTATCATTATACGTACAGCATTCGTTCTGTTTTCTGTGAATGAACGTTTACCAACAAGACGATGTTTTTAAATATCCAAAGTAAAACATCACAACCAAAAAGTATATATATTAAAACAAAATTGCCCTTTTAAAAATATTAGCTAATTTCATCTCCTATAAAATTTACTGTAATTTTGACCCTAATTTGATAAAATGTAAAATAAAAGCAACGTGTGACTCCATGTTCACATATTTTCCAGCACAGCTGCATTAATGTCTCTGAAACTCTCCAGTAGGTCACTTTATTGACCTACTGGCCAGAAAATACGAAGAGAGCTTCCTGTTTACAAAACTGAAACGAGTCCAAACCCCAAAGCACTCCGCAGCAAAGCAGCTAATCCTCAAAGGAGATTGTTGTCTCGATGTTTAGCAGCAATGCGGATTAAAAAAGGCTCAGTTATGATACCGTCTGCTGACCAAGCTCTGCTCACGTCACTTCAGCTCTAAGCAACATCTCTGTTGCATTTTCCTCTTCCAGGAAATTAGATGATCACCAAAATGGTTGCAAGTAAGGCTTAAAGTGGCGACACTCTGGAATTAGTTCAACAAACTTTTTTTAGAGTTTCCATTTTTATCCCAAGTGACAAGAAGAAGCCAAACAGTAAAGTGAGTTTAAAAGTAAAACCGTTTCCCACATCTGAAAAAAGAGCAAAGTTTTGCTTCGACTTGCATATTTGCTCCCTGCAGCTGTTTTGCAGTTTCCTCTGATATTGGCTGAAACAAACTAGCGAGGGAGTAACGAGATCTCTCCGTAATAAAGCCCCATAAAGCGCCGACTCATTCAGCATGCGGCTTTGTCTTCAAGTCTCTGCTGTTGTTATGAATCCCGGATATGAATGTGAATATTCTGAGCTTCAGATCCTGCTCTGGCGACAAATAAAGACTGTCACGATGGCGACTAAAGTTTGGATAGAAACGTTTTGAAGAGCCTTCTGCCACTTAAATTGTTTATGATTTAAGGCTCTCTGAAAATGATGCAACTGGCTCATCTTTAGCTGCTAAAGTTAGCATTTTGGATCTTATTTTGAAGGGAATTCTTGCATTATTACTTGACATTGTTTGCCAATCTGCTTCTGATCAGGCCGACTAAAATCCCTCAGCTGTAAAAAAAAATACAAACAATGAGGCAGAATCCTGTGAGGCTACATGCTAGCTGCTAACAACGCTAAAGCTAGCATCTATTTCATATCCTATTGTATGGATGAGACTCTTATTTTGAAATAAGAAAGGAAATGGTTTTTGAGTTGCCCTGTTAAGCTGACAGAAATGAACAAAGATTTTCATGTCTGGTTCTCCATATGGTGTTACATTCCTGCCACAAACCTTGTATAAGGCCATCATAGCAGCATATTTTTGACTGAGAGCACATGGCTCTCACTGTGGGAATTTCTGTTTATTCTCCCATCAACGCTGCAGGTGAGCGGTAGAACACGACATTTCGTGTCCTTGTTTGAAACTCTTATTTTGAAGGGAGGAAGGAATTAGTTCTTGAGTTGTCTCGTTATGTTGACTATGTTGACCAATCTTCTTGTGATTGGGCTCACAAAGAAAAACCCCTGGATTACAAAAACCAATGAAGAAGTGTTTGTGTGGCAACATTTTTCGACATACAAGATATAGATGTGAGAATCTTGTTAGGCTACATATTAGCTGCTAATAATGCTAAAGCTACCATCTATTTTGTAGCTTCACCTACACCCAGTTATTTTAAAGAAAGAAATGAGGTAGTTTTTGAGTTGCCCTGTTAAGCTGGCAGAAATGAACAAGCATTCATGTGTCGTTCTCTGTATGGCATTACATTCCTGCCAAAAATCGTATATCAAAGAACCATAGCAGCATATTTTTTGACTCTAAATGTGGGTATTTTCCATTTATTCGCCCATCAACGCTGCAGTATTTCTAGCATTTCTACCCATCTGCACACTCTGGACAGAAAACTGAGCTTGCACTGTGTATTTAGAGGGCAGTAACTCTTCTTCTACATTTTAACTCAACATCACAGCCTCTGTTTTCTTCTTCATTTACAATTCAACAGCATTCGAGCACCTGTTGACTCTTTGATTGATGAAAACCAGAACTAGATAATCAATAAAGAAAGTTTAAGAGTTAGAGGTTTATGAAATCTTAATTTTAATTAACATAAAAATGTCATTTCTAATGCATTTTATGGCATTATTCTACAACAATTAGAAATTCATTATGAAAATCTAATTTGAGTCTCGTTAATGCAGTGATTTTTTTAAAAAATGACTCTCAAAACGAGCCTCCATGAAGGAAAAGTCATCTGACTAGAAACTGAAAGCAGAACTAAAAACACCAGTCTTATTATAACTTGCTGTACAACGCAGCTGAAATTAAAAGGCTGTGGGGAAGTCTATCTTTATACGCTGCGTGGAGCACCGAAGTTATTCAGTGAAAAGAATCTGGACCAGTTACCAGAACTTTCCAGGCTCTCTGACCTTACTGACAGGATTTTCCCTCTGCAACATAAGATCTGTGCTGCAGTTCACTTTAAAAAGTTACTGCCCAGAAACAGTTTGGGGAATAACAACAGAACAACTGCTTAGCTCAGCGGTGTCAAACTCATTTTCATATTGGACCAAATCAAAAATCTGAATGTTCTTAAAGGGAATGTACCGATAAAACCCATTAAACTGATAAAATATCAATAAATAGCTGTTTGTTTTAGCATTCAATAAGTGTTTCTTAGAGTAAAATGATATCGAACATCTTTTCCATCCAGGATTTTTTATTTTTTTGCAATAAAAATAACTGATTTTGTGGTGCTAATTTAGAAATGGTTGGAATGAGTTTTTACACATTTTGTGCTAATCTATGATGTTAAATGTGACCTTTTGTTAATCGTATCGATTACAGACTATAACTTGACATGAAGTACGGCTGAGGCAGCAGTCACTTAAACCCAAAGATTTAGGGCCAATTTTGAGAAAAAATTTCTGTAAAATCAGAAAAAATGTGGCAATCTGCTGATGTGTGAATTTGTGAAGAACTGGAGGAACTAACTGATGTAATTTCGAGTTTAGTGGGCCACATAAAAACCTACGGGGGACCAGATTTGGTCCCCGGGCCTCGAGTTTGACACATGTAGCTTAGCTGAAACAGGAAGATAGCTGGTCTGAGCCTATCAGAGGAAAAGTCTGCGATGTCCTGCAGGGAAAGAAGCTAAATGCTAAAACAGATGCAACGTCTCTCCACTGCTTCATGCTGGCATTATTCTTTAAAGCTCCTCCAGAGTCTAAACATCTGCAATGACGCTGTTTAATCTCCTACACAAAGGAGCCGCAGTTTTTGTTGTACATTTAGCTTAATGTGCACTGTAAAACATTTGTGCTGTGTCTACAATCTTTTACTCTTTAAGTCAAATAAATGTATCGAGTTTTAGATTTTGAACCTAAATGTGAGTTTGTGAAGTCGTGTTAACTTTTTATTAATTTAGTCAAACCTCCAAGAGTTGAATAAACTGAGTTTTTAGGTTTGCACTTAAAAAACTGAAAGAAGAGAAAGACAGGAGTGGGAGCTATTTCCCAGAATGCTTAGCGGCATATTTCTGTCTCCTGAGGTGGAAGTGCGTTACGTTGATCTGACTCTGGTGTTTTATTAAGGCAAATGTTCATTTTAATGCAATTCTCAGTCAGCAAAGCTTGAGGATAATGTCCTGATCTCACTAAATGTTTCTGAGCTGAATTCATTGGGATGTTTAATAAAATTCATCATCAGATCAGAAATTTAGTTCAAACAAGAATTTAAATTAATCTAAAGTAAAATCAGTATTTATTTTAACTTGATATTGTGAGTAAAATAATAGAGAAATGTGGCTCTTTAACCAGGTGAGGCCAGATTTTTAGTTAAAACTCACAATTAAAGATGAATGAAGCTAAAAAACAAAGTTTAGACAACTTGTCTCTTGTTGTCAAATCAACTTCATGAACTTTAATTTCTGAGTTGAAACCAAAACTATTTTCCTGCGACTTAAATTGCATTTTCAAGGCAGCGGGTGGACTTTCATTTTCAAGTTTAACCAAATGTTTTACAGTGTGATGCTGTGATTACGCATCTTCACGTCTCTGAAAGTTTTGGGATACGTTTTGGGGGATGAGGAGGGGCTTTCCTGTTTAGCATCGCTATGACGACGCTGTGACAGAAACGTGTGAAACCCCTTCAGGTGGCTTCCCTCTTTCTGTGGAGATTATTAAGCATCTGTGCCAACAACTAGAACCTACAGCAGATTATTGCTCATAAGAGCAGTGAGGTAACAGGAAGCTACATATAAGGAGTGCTGCTTTCGCTCTTTCAGTTTAAAAACAAAAAGATACCATTCATGTTCTCCAATCTAACAAAACACATTGAAACCGTTTTAAATATCCTGTAAGAACTGAACAATTCAGACTTTTGCTGACTGTGTCGTCCCAGTTTGGAGCGCCGGCCTGTCATTAGCTGGCAGCGCTGTTAAATGTGGGGAGGATCAACCAAAGCCCAAATTAAAACACGGCTTTCTAATCTGTGTTTATGAGGCGCCTCCCTTCTCTGAAATGTGTCGATTGTTTATTTGAAAAAGCCTTTCGAACTGCAGCAGCGACGAGACGACACGATTCAGAAAACGACCCTGCGGAGGTCAGGGAGCAGCTGACTGAACGTCTGACAGCAATAAAACCAAAGAAAGATATTTTATAATGTGATGGAGTTAGAAATGTTACATTATTAATGGTTTAAATGGCTGAGATTACAGATCGAACAGCAGCGGCTTCATGTAATGTTACTGTATGTCTGGCACTTAAAAGTAGAACTTGAAAATCATTACAAATTTTGCAATTTCAGCACTCAATTCTAAATCTTATGAACTATTTTTTGTTTAATTCAGCGGTGACAAACTCATTTTCGTTTTGGGCCAAATCAAGATCATCTGTGCTCTTAAAGGGCCGGCGGCGCCAGAATGTATTGATAAAATCTGTTCACCAAACTGTTAAAATATCAGTAATTTTCTAAAATCAAATAATGTTATTGAACATCCTTTCAGTCCCTCCAGGGTTTCGTGATTCTTTTTGTGATTTTTCCAATAAAAAATCAAAGTGTTTGTGGTACTAATTTGGAAATATTTACGATATTTATGGTTATTTATGACAGTAAATGTGACTTTTTTTTACTCGCTGTGTAGATCATGGACTTTAATCTGACAACACTTAAAGCTGAGGCAGCTGTTTAGTAGAAGTAAGAAAGTTTTTGACAATATTTGAGAAAATCTGCAATAAACTCCCAATTATTAGTGCAATTTGTTGATTTTGTGTAAATTTCCATGATAATTCTGAAGAAACTGGAGGAATTAATTGTTACAATTTGGCAATAAACATATAAAAACTGCATTGATTTGATTGAAAACATAATATTTAAGCAGACATAGTGTTTAGTCTAGAATCTAGACGGAACATAAACAGATATGGCGGGCCGGATTTGGCCCACACGCCTCGAGTTTGACACCTGTGGCTTAATACATCACAGATGTGCTTTTTATTTATTCAGCAAATTTCCACATATGTACTAAATTAATCAAAGTGATATTTTGTATTTAGAATTAAATTGAGTCAATTTGTCTTTTTCATTTATTTGCTTCTTCCTTCCATTTTATACAGTTTTAAACCAGTAAACAAATTATTGTATATCAACTTATTTATTTTATTATGGAGGTTAATAAACACAGAAAAGCTAAAATCTCTGAGATAATTTCTTGAAAATGGGGTAATAAATTTAGGTGGTTAAAGTTTTGTTTGTGTTTTTAGTGTCGTGGTATTAAACCTGCAGTATTACAACTTCAAAATATTTTTACTCAAGTAAAATGAAGAGCAACCGTCCAAGAAATTACTCAGGTAAGATTTTAAAAAGTATTTGGTAAGAAGTCCACTCAATTACTGAGTAACTGATCAAATTGTCAATAATTTAATATTTAAAAATTACACAATCAGACAGACAAAAATATAAAGTTAAGTGGAAATTTAGGTATTTTAAGGATGAAAATAAGAGAGTAACAAACAGAATAACAAAATCATAAAAAAGAAAAAGTTTCCAAATCAGTTTCCTTCAACAAAAAAAAACAACTTATGAAACTTTAACAAAAACTGCAGGTGTGTGTCTGTGTCTGGTGAATTTTTGGTTAAAATACATTTGATTTTCATTCAGTGGGTAGAAAATCCAGAAATTTTACTAAAGTAAGAAATACTTCACAATAAAATGACTAAAGTAAAAGTAATTGAGTAAATGTAACCAACTGTGAGTATTACACAAGACGTGCTAGTTGGAGTATTTCAGAAACTAATATGAATACAGATAATGATCTGTAACATAGAAACCTAATTATGCAACGAGCAGCAGCTGAACGGACGAAACGCCACATTGATGTAACCGAGACAAAAAAAAACAAAAAACCCAAAACAGCAACAGCTCAAAAAAAAAAAAAAATCCCTTTAAGGTTAGCAGGTGCCACTTCTGTCAGATAAACAGAAAAAACTGAAGCGAATTCACTCATCAAACCTGAAAACAATTAATTTCAGCTGAAATATTCAAACGGTTGGATCAGAATCTGGTGCCAACATTAAAGCAAGCATCCATATTTAAATGGTTCAAACTGGTTTAATGGAGGTATGGCACTGGGAACGTTTCACTGGTGCACTGGGGGTCCAGAAAACCATCGTTTATTCCTTCACCACCAGAATTTACACATATTCTTATGAGTGACTGTATTTGTCCATTTTTAGGGAAATACTGATGTGAACCAACCTACTTTGTTGTGGAGAATTGGTTTTCTCCAATATGCATTTAATATTTCTTGTTAATAGTTGCAATGTGTGTGTGTGTGTGTGTGTGTGTGTGTGTGTGTGTTTTGACAGGAAACTTTCTTTTTAATTTTGCTGGCTTTTCAAAAACGTCCAACCGAAGACCAGGTTAGCAAATTAGCATGTGGCTGGAAAACCTGCTTTCAACAGATGCTTTGTTTTGAACATGTAACGATGTTTACTGTGGTGTTTTTCATGAAATTCAATTGAAATAAATTGTATATCTTTATATTTCTTTTAAATGAGTAGGTATAAACAGGATACTTACCAGTAGACTATACAAGTTTTCACAGATTATGGTTTTAAAATGCTAACCTTATTATGAAGAGCATAAAAAAAACAGTATTCCCTGGCTACCTGAAAAATGCTCCAACACTTTTTCTTTGCATACAATAAAGAAAATGTTTTTTTAAAAATATCTGGTGAAAACTAAACCAACTCCACTCCAATGAAGACGTTGCTATTTTAAGCTAGCTGCTAGCCCTGTTACTCCACAAGCTATTAGCTCATTTGCACGTGCTAAATATCCCATGTGTTTCCCTGGAACACATGGGATATAATCTTGTACAATGTGATAACTAGTTAATTTCATAAAAGATGAGATTATTATTTTAAAAAGTCTTCTCTTGTCCGTGATGTGTCCACCAGAGGGCGCACTACTGACCAGTGAGTCCAATGCATGACTTTCTATTGGATTAAAATCTTCAAACTATATTGACAATTATTCATTATATTGTTAAAACAGACAATTTTATAGCAAGTATTACTTTAATATTATAATTAAATGAATATGTTACGCTTTGTAGAACTATAACGGTGATCCAGCTGTATTTCTTTTATCAAATGCACAATTGAGCTAATGGTACCAATATTAGCCAATACTAGCTTATTTTGTGTCCTTATTTAGAGTTTAGAGTCTGTTTAACTTTATTTTTGTCAGCTGCAGTTGGAATGTGTAATTTTTATTTTATTTTAGTAAAAGTAACTTGATTATATTATTTTACTATATATATAACATTATTATATTATATTTTCCTATTTATTTTAACTAGTGTCTACGTGCTGCGTGTGGCCAAACTTGGAAAAAAAGAAAAACTTCCTAACGGGCACCAGGACAGGATACCCACAGTCCCCAGATTTCAGAGTTACGCCACTGCCCACAACATTTAGCAACCAACTTGAGCAAAAAGTCCCAAACTCACGCAGTCATCTGACAACTGACTGCTGCTTATTTTCAGTATTCAAGCAATGAAACTCAACCGAAGAATCCTGTTTATCCCGTAATAACATAATAAACTTCACAAATGCTAAACATCAAACATTGTGTAGGATAGATTTAATAATAAATGTGTAATGAAATGCAGATTTTGCACTACTTTGAAACAGATGCAACTGTTCCAGTGAGACGGATCTCTCGGAAAAACGGGATATTTTCAAACCACACAAAGATAAAGTCTACTCGGAAAGTCTTAACGATGGTTCAAGTTTTATTCATTTCATTTCTAGGTCGATTTAGCTAAATTCTGTTTTCTTTTAAGGACATAACTCAGCGAGTTCGGGTCGCTTCGGACTGGTCCGGACTCATTTTCAAAGGGTCAAAGTTTTGTAGCTTGGCGGTAGCTGGACAAACGTGAGCGGGACTTACTGCGAGTCGGTCTGCAGACGTCCTCAGTGGATCCGCGCTCCTGCTGAATGTGGGACGCAAAAAGTCCGTGAGAAAGAAAACTGGGTGTTTGTCTCTGCCTCTTTTTCTGTGGGATGAGTGTGTGTGAGTGTGTGTGAGTGTGAACGGACGTGTTCACACCCCCACCATGCGGCGCCAGACATAATACATTCCCATCGACCCCTACGTGTCACATACGTCATCAGAGAGAGTCTTCTACTTTAATACGGAACATAAATACAGAAATGTATTGAAATATTGTTTTTTATGTCATTGTCTTGTAGTTAAATAATAAAAAAAACAGTATCCAGCATCTATTCTGTAAAATATTGATGTGTTCCATTTTCAAGCATGAGCTATTTTGAAATTAATTTCAAATGTAAATATTTGTTTATTGCTTACATGTTGAGGATTTAACAGAAAAAAAATATTTGTCTTTAAAATATATAAATTCAAACACCAACTCATTTGTTTCCCTATGACTTTTGGACACAGATATGATTCTTAGTAATGTAAAAAACAAAATGTTTATGTATATCATCCAAGTATTTTCAAAGATGTGGTTGATAAAGCAGGAAATGTCTGCAGGAGCAGTCAGTCTCGCAACAAATCCAAAGATGCTTCTGACTGAAGGCTGTTGCTGCAGATTATGATCGATTTAAGAGATTCCTCCTTTTCAACTCCTCTTGTTCAGATATTCACTGAATTATTAAGATACTAATCAGCTGCTCCCAATTGTAAAAAACAATATATTGTTGCCATGGTTGCACACTATAACCACTGTCCAAAAGTAAAAAGGAATAAGCAAATATCCTTTCAGCTTCATTGCATCTGAGACCACAAGGAATAATTGGACAAAAATGCAACGCACAAACAAAACTTAACAGAGCTTCTCCAACATGCTGACACCTGAAAATACCACAAAATGAACCAGAACCCAGTTCACTTGGTGGAAAGTTTGAGAATCCACACACACACACCCACACAGGAGCTTTTTTAGGATGTAAACAACCCAGACTGCACACACTGATCTCCTCAGCCACATAATGCCGTTTTTCAGCCCCTGTGCGATGTGTTGTGAGTGGAAGTGGAAAGCAGACGGTTGGGGCAGGTTTTACAAAATGTTACATTTGGGTGGACGAGTTTGAACATGTTTCAGAACATAACAACCAAAAGTGGGATTACAAAACAGCCTGTTGAGACATGTTAATGTGTCATTTCCGCTGATGAGCTGGTTCAAGTACTTTAAGATGTTTGAGCCAGATACTGACCTTTGCACGTGAGGTCACGCTCCCCAGAACTCCGCCCACTCCGTCATAATGGCTGTTAATATAACCCAGTGTTTCCCAACCCTGGTCCTCAAGGCACTGACCTGCATGTTTTAGATGTTCCCCTGCTTCAACACACCCCATTCAGATGAGTGCAATTCAGCAAAACCCTGATAGTCAGCCAACAATTGAAATCATGTGTGCTGCAGCAGGGGAACATCTAAAACATGCAGGTCAGTGTGCCTTGAGGACCAGGGTTGGGAAACACTGATATAACCGCTCCTTTAAAGCTAGTCATGCCATTTTATTTTATGACTTTTAATGAGGAGAGTTACAGCGGCGATGGACAGCAGTCATAAATCATGACTGTCAGCCCTAACCGCGAATTTGCAGCCAACAATTTTTATAAGGTAAGACGATTAACG
>NW_015115494.1:0-8286 GCF_001443285.1 Poecilia latipinna
TTGTATAATTATATTTCTTTAGTCTAGTTATTCTTAAGTGTGAGGTTTATTTTCTGACCCCCTGGGCTACTTTTATCTCCCCCATCTCCTCGGTATTTAGGCTTCTCATCTTCAGTCACTACTTGCCGGATCCTTTCGTCTACTCCTTTCACTTCCTTGTTCTGCCCCATGTTCTAATCAAGTTCCCTTGCTGGTTCCCTTCTTGTGTATTTTGTTTTTTGTTCTTACTCCACATTCTTCCATGGATTTTTTTCTTTTTTGCAAGTTTTGTTCAAGTATCTTTATTAAATTTCATCATCATCTACTCTAAGTCTCCATCCTCTGCATTTGAGTTCATCTCCAAACTTTTCATCATGACAACAGGAGCTCGTTAAATTCTCCAAAAATAATGGAGAATTGAGCAATGTTTTTAAATTAACGTTACAATCATGCAAGTTTTAATTTAAACCATTAAAATTATTTTAATGGTTTAAATTAAAACTTTATACAAACACTGATGTCATCCGTTACTTAAAGGGTCATATTCAGATTATATCAGTGAATTAGAATAAATGTTCAGATGAGGCCAGTTTGTCAGATTTACAGCATGTTTTGAAAATAACCTTTAAGCGGGAATTATACATACTTTTCATGAAGGAAACATTTCTGATTTAATATCCTAACTTTAAATGTTGTGTTTTTATTACCTAAAAGAATGAAATCATCAAAATGAACAGAAATAAGGGCTTTCAAACATGCAGAAGAGGCTGGATAAACAATACTGGCTGAGACGTACTCCTCTCCTAAAAAACACTAGAAGCTGTAGGTATGTTGACTCAAGGGGGTTGAATACCAAAATATAATTTTCCTTCCACTTCAAAATGATGAATTGCTTTGTTGACCATAAAACCATAGAAGGCCTCAGGGTGGCATCTGCATACATCGTTGCAAGCATGTTCTATTTAGTAGCCTAACTTGTCATGGCTGTGATCTCTATAAAAAAAATTAAGTAAAAAAAAATCAAACAATTGATCCAGTTACTTCTGATCTCGAGGTTGCAAAAGCATCAGGACTTCCACTACAGGAGTGAAGAGGAAGTCATTCAAGCACATGAAAAACAGTCTGTGTACTTTGAGAGCTTCAGTAAATAAAAAAAAAGAAGATATAAAGCTACTCGAGATGAAAGGTGGCATAAAAATCCTTTTGGCAACCATTACACGCAATAACCCAATTAAGTAAAGGATGCACACCATCAACAAAGTCTGCAGGCGTTTTGAAGACAGTCTTGGTCTTTATCGGGTAATTTTCTCAACGCAGTGTGATTTAAAACTTATTTTATTGTTTAGTTCCTTGACATTGGGTATGTCAAAGAAGCATAATCCTTTCACTTAAAATATACAAGAACGTACAGCAATCACAAAGGGAAGGCAGTTTACCAAGCAAACTGAATTTATCACTGATTTTTTTTTTTTTTTGAAAGAGTGTTAACACATTGTACTCTAGGATGGTCACAGATTCACTCTGACATTATGAAAGACGACTGAAAAAGCAGCTGGTGATACAACGTGTTCCGTACGACATGCGACTCTGTTCTTTGTCAAATGATTCAAAGCCTGTAATTTCCAACCATTGTCTGTCGGCCAGCCGCCAGCGTCAGTCCACCTACCGATGGTTACCACCACCAAAAGCTGTCAATATTCACCGTCGTCCGCTTTAAGCTAGCCATTCACTGACATAAATCGAATATAGCCATCAACTCTCTGTGTAGGGATAAATAAGGTTATCTGACATTTCTATAGTTTGCGTAACCTACAGAGCATTACCTACGGTGATATTTTTTGAGGTTAGACCTAAAATAAATCCGTTTGAAACCCACTGAGCAGGCTAGGTTGCAGGCTAGCTGCAGGGTATGGACAGACCGTGCATAAATAATCTATGACTTATAGAGTGCTGCATCCTTGATAACCAAAGGGCTTTGCCTTGGAAAACATAAGGTTGTGATGAGAACATAAAGTCTGTAATTTGTAGAGCAATGAGCTCTCAGAGGCTGAATCCGAAGCAGGTTTTTATTTATTTTTTTAAACCTCATTAGCTTTGGTTGCTTAATCGGTCAATGCACAGTTATTGCACACCATATAGTATATGTAGTCTACCATCATAATCATAGGAGAAAATGCTTACTTTTGGCAAGATGGACATACATAAATCCCCCTCGCTTTTACACGCTGTCATTTAACCATAAGGAGCTACACCAAAGCCACTTATGAGTGGTTATGCAATGAGGTAAGCTTGCATAAATGTGTTTCTCTATGGTCTAATAGCTCAGCAGTATATTCACAAGTCTGGCACCGGTCATGATGTGACCAGTGACTCTTGGTAAATTTAATTGTTACCAACAGAAAGCTTCAAAATGCCAACTTGGTAAAAATTTTGTGCCTAAACAACTCTCCATTTACATCAGAGATACAGACGGAGAGACGGTGAGTGAAAGACTTTAAATGTCATAACCATCATCGGCATTGAGTGACGTCAAGAAGAATTCACATCGTTTACAGATTTCTTTTAACTCTGCTTTTTTGAAGCACATTTATTTGAGAGTAAACAACTTTTAAACATCTTAGTTCATCTGAATGCTGTTTTCAGTGATTATTATTATTATTATTGTTAAGGTTAGTAATCAGACAGTGGGAGCCATCAGCTACGAATGAAGAAAACTTACAATACGAGTGGTCAGCCTACAAAGATTCATCCAGGAGGTCAAGACAGAACCCATCTAAAGATCTTGAGGCCTCACTTGACTCAGTTGTTGTGAGTTTTCAAGTTACTTTCTATTATGGAAAGTAAATTCTGCACTTGGATGTGGTCATTTTGAATCATTTTAATGTTATAAGTTCAAAGTTTGTTTACTTAAGACAACTGGTTTCAGACTGCATCATTAATTGGGAAGATAATATATCAAAATAAGCCCGTCGGTACAGTGCCCAGTCTCTCTAATGAATCAATGAAGTCAATGAAAAAGCAATGTTAGCAAGCCACTAAATGGAACGTCTCTGGATACGTTTGGATCATTAAAGCGACAATGCTTGGATGTTTTCCATTTGCTCATCAGTCATTTTTGAGAGAACGTTTCCCGACACCGGATCAGATTTTTGGATCTCACTGAACTTGTGTGACCAAACATCACGCGGCACACAATTCAGATTTAGTTCAATCCAAAACACCACATAATTTATTCCAAAGGCCTCCTTAGGAATTCCTTGGAATGTGAAGGACCATCGTCCAGGCGGAACAGAGTCAACACCACTTTGCTTCCAGAAGCGGCTGCTAATCATTTTATCTAAGAGTCCTCGTGGTTTTTTTTAGCTTTAGTTTGGGTCTCGAGGATGGTGCCGCCACGCACTCAAACACAGGCAAAATGAGATTTAGGCTCTCTTCATGCAATAATCGATCTGCTCTGTGGAGGACTTGGCTGTCTCTGTGACACTTTCGACATAATCCTGCCCCTTAGGCTGAATCTGAAAGGAAGAAGAAGAAAAAAAAACAAACACAAACCTGACTCAGGAAACAGGCTATGAAAACGCTATGAACATGGACAAAGGTTTATTTCCTGACTGTAGAGTGACACAATTTAAATCTGATGTCAAGCTCATCACGTGTGTCCAAGTGGTGAAAAAACCAGTAGCTATGAACAAAGACAGCTCACTGGGATTCCTATGCGATGGCCAAAAGATCTGAAAACTACGTCTTCATAGAGATTTACTGTTAAAAGAAAAAAATGATTATTGTGACAAATTGAGGAAAACTCACACACCTGACAGTGAATTGAATTGATAATTGAAAAACTAACGTGCAAGCTTGGAAAAAGGAAGAACATGCTTTTCTTATCCGTTTATCGTCGTTTAGCACACGACGTCTAATCTCACATACGAGGGCTAAAATTGGACAAGCACCCAGAAATCTGCAGGCGAGTAGAAATAATCTGACCTTGCTCACAAGAACGTTCCTCATGTCGCAATAAAAACACTCTTTAGTGTAGATGCTTCCACTGAGGCATCGTGACTCCTCACAGAGGTAGCATCTTTAACCGAAAAGAGACATTCATCTAGTGCTGACGTGCTCTCTCTTCCTGACAACTTAAACAATCGGGTTGGAAAAATAGAAGATTCCATTTTGGCCTTTTTTGTTTAAAATGGAACAAACTTATTGAAAACTCCTCCATAATTAGCATGTTTTAAAGGCTATAAATGGCTTCACACACAGGAAGTGTTGGTGCAAAGCTCCCCACTGCTCCTACTGTTATAACTGTATTAAAATGGAGTGTTAGGGCCATACTAAGAAAATGTTTAATATCTATATATTATAAGAATAGTCATAAAATTACAAGAAAAAAGTCGCATGAGAATAATGACATAATATTATGACTTTATTCTTGTAATTTTATGACTTTATTCTTGTAAAATTACGACTATCCTTGTGTGACTTTGTTCTTGAAAGATTATTCTGCAACTTTCTAAGAATAATGCTGAAATACTAATAATTGTATTACTTTATTCTTTGTGTTTTACTTTATCATTTCTGTCTTAACATGATCCTAATGTTTCGTCATACGTTATCAACGTTTGTTACAATACATTTCAATTTCCAGAGAGAAACATTTTCTGAACTAACCTGATGCAAGAGTACAAAAGAAAACATCTTGATTTTCTGTGCAGCTCTGTATTCCTGTAGTTATTACCCTTCTTACACAAAGCAGAAATTGTTCATCTCCGTCTTCCTCCATTTTTTTTCTTTTTTGTGTCCCCCCCCCCATCCTCCTATGTACAAGAAGTCTGAGGAGAATATGGGGCTGTTAGTCGCAAAGTAGCACACAGGAAATGAACAGCTGCTTGCAGGGAGGAGAGAACCACAGCAGAGTGGGAAGCAGAAGAAAGGACTGAACCGAGGGAGGAACATCCAGGTCAGTCTGGTGAGCGTCGCCACCCCCCACCCTCCTCGGCAAGCTGACGTGATCCGCATCGGAATTGAGATGCGGCGCGGCGGTTCGCGCCTTCTTCAGACGGGGCGGCGAGGAGAAAAGAACGAGCCTCTAAAGCCTCAAGGTCAGATTTGAGATCTAGATGTTGAACAATAAACATGAATTGAATTGGCAGCCTTGCGCCAGGCCTGGACAACCATTCAATTATGGGCTGACAGTGCACTTGCTCGTGGCTAGATCCGAGGCGCTGATTGAGTTTGAGTTGTTGCTGCTTGTGGGATTATGGAACATGACAGGCTTTTTATAAGGTGTAATTAACACTCGGATTTTAATGGGGACATGACAGATATTAAATTGGTTTCAGATTTCAGTGTCAGGGATCGACTGTTGGGGATACCCTGTGTGTTTGTTCGGTGTGTGTGTGTGTGTATGTGTGTGTGTGCTGAAGTTATTATAACAATTCATACAAATCCATCATCTGTCGTCATTTAGGGTTTACTTTTAAAAGAGGTGACACCGTTTAAAGTCACTGACAAATGATTTTTAACTAGAACCTTTTTTTTTTTTTTAAGTTGTTAGTTTGTTTAATGCCAACTTTAAGCCCCAGGGCTCATCATTTTCTTATTTGGCTCTGTGAATCACAAAGAACAACGGTGTAGAAAAGCAGGCAGCAGATTCGTAAGACTTGGAACAGTTTTGAGAAATCAACAAGTATGGCGGACTTAAACTTTTTTTTTTTTTTTTTTTTTAACCCAACCCTTTCTCGGTCTTAATGATGTCTCTAGGTGCCCAGGTTTTTGTGTTCACATTGAGCTGAACAGCTTGCAACAGAGAGCAGCCATATGGCCCAAATGAAAAAAAGAAGAAAACAACAAAAAAAAACAAAAAAAACAAAAAGAAGCAAGTGCAACAAAACAAATTTTCAAGGAAGTGCTAGAAACGGGGTCGGGTTTCTTGGCAGAAGAAGTTGGGAAAACAAAGTCTAATGAGCAGCGATTCTAAAAATTAACGCGGCATCCGCACTGCGTACCTTTCTGCAGTGAATCTGTCCCAGTGACTCGCTGGCCACAAAATTGCACGGCGTTGGACATGCCTGCAATTGTCGGGTTGCGCCCGATCCTCGCATCCGTCAATCACGTCTTTTGTCTCCACTCTAGAAACACAAACCCCTGCTGTTCCTCTCCCATTGTAATTCCACGGCGCACCTGAAAACGGCAGTTACGCGCAATCAACCGCGACACGTCCCCTTCTCGTCCCGTCTCTTTGAGCACCAGCTGTAGCCATTTCTCTGTCTCTCTGCGCCATAAATATTGGCAAATCGAGTGGAGAATAGCCAGTTAAAACAAACAATTAGAGAACACATTTCCCAGAGGGACTGCCTGTCAGAGGTATTTATACCTTTCAGTCAGAGAGATTGTTGAGGGAAGAGTCCTCGGGGACTGCTGATGTACAAGAAGCATGTGTGATTGTCATACGTATCGCCACGGAACGAACAGACCTTGTTAAGCGGTGAGGCTTGTGAACGTGGTAGGAATTCATCCGTCTGCGTTTCTTTGCCTGCTCATCCCCGACGTGAGATTGTTGTTGGTTCCAAAATCAAGAGTAGCTCTCACAGATTGAATACAGGTCCAGTTTCGCTGTTCTCCAAATCTTCTCTTGGCTGCATAGCGCCACTAGGTGCACGACAGACAACATAGTCGTCTGTCACCGTCTTTGCAAGATATAGATTACAATCCCTTTATTTGAAAAATCACAATTATGCAGAATATTTCAGGAATTCTCAGTTTTGTCGTGGAGCAGCACGGAGAACCACACACAAGCCTCAACGTTTGCTCATGCCGTCAAAACGTTGCTCATAGAAATAAGCAGACTATTTCAGGTCAAACGTTCTTTGTTCATAGAAATGGATCAGGATGTTGAAATATCTTTCAGTCATCATGTTGTTGTTGATACTTTCTGGTTCTACATAGTTGGACAAAGCTGACAAAATTGGTTCTTCGTTGCCACGGTTGCGTTTTGTTCTCAGCTTCATGTCATTCCGTCTTCCGATAAACGTTTCGCCCCTCTGTATTGGAAACTCCTGTGAAACTGTCCAGAACTTTATGGGTGTTTGTATGGAAAACAGCCCCAAGTCCTCAACTTTTAGATGCCGGTTTTCTCACCCACAGAGCAAGTAGTCAGATGTACGAACAGATGGACTGAAACACGAAGGCTGTTTCATGGGAGCGTGGCTCGGTGTGTGTTTTCAACAAACCCGGCGCGTCAACAGCTGGACTTCGGTCTGACCATGCTGGGCACTGGATGGTGGCATGTAAATTTCCTGTTAAGATTTTATTGTCCTTTAATTTTTTTTTTTTTTTTTTTTCAAACTAAAAAGTCTTAGAATCCAACTGAAGCTTCAGTAGAAATGCATCTTATCCCAAATAAATCACTGGTAGTTTTATTTAAAAGGGACAAACAGCAGGTATCAGACACAACATTTCTCACCTAAACTAATTTGTAATTTCAATCCCTTGTTGGGGCAATTATTCAAGACCTCAAAGCTTGTCCTTTAAAAACTGCTACAGTTCTGTTCTGTAATGGTTGAATCAGTTCCCCGACTAAGATCCTGACACTGGGAGTTCGATGCTTCATCTGCACTTTTATGTCACAGTGTTAGCCAGCTAGCCTGTGGCCAAATTCAGCCTGTTTTCTTGTGCCCCGAAAACAAAAAGCTAGTAATGTAGGCCATGCTTGGAACGGCGCTCTTTTATCAGTAATTATCAACAAGTTGCATCGAAACATTCTGGAGGAAATCGTTGCAAGATGCATCTTTAGAATTAGAGCGCTCCTCTCGCAGATCCTCTTATTGGAATGAAATGAATATTTTGCCGTCAACAAAACCCAATACTGCAAGTCTGAAACTTCTTAGCTGATTTGAAGCGAGATCTCAAGTAAAGAGGCAAAATGAGATATGAAGGATTTTAAGAACCATTGAAAATATAGCAGCTGGCTAAACTTTAGATGCTAACGATACTAAAGTTGGCATCTAAATCATAGTTTTCTGTTAGTGCAAAAGTAAAGGACTATTCATAGTTTCTTACTTAGTTTGAAGTGCCAACTCTAGATTAGTCAAATCTAAACTGAATAACATTGTCAGATATTATTCAAAATATTAAATCTATTTGCGAAAAGACAAAAGGATCTCTTTTAAATCCATACATGAGTTAGTCACACCTTGACTGAAATGTTTCACATTGTTTGCAGATTCTGTAAAAAAAAAAAAAAAAAAAAAAAAAAAAAAATAAACATTTTAAAAAAAAAAAAAAAAAAAAAAACCTAAATTTAAAAAA